>NC_068939.1:30291618-30301618 GCF_016801865.2 Culex pipiens pallens
ACAACAAAACACAACAACAACCCCACACCACAAACACACAACCCACCAAACAACACACCCCAACACCCCACCACCCAACCCAACCAAACAACACCACAAACCAAACCAACCAACACAAAACCCACCAACACAACCCAAAAACCAAAACAAAACCAACCAACACACAAACAACAACAACACCAACCCACAAAAACCAAACCACAAAACCAAACAACCCACAAACCCACAAACCAACAACAACAACACCAAACACCCAAACACCCAACCAACCCACACCCAACAACCCACAAACACCAAAAACCACACCAACCACACAACAAAACAACACCCCACAACCACACCAACACACCCACAACCCACACCCAACACCACAACAACCCACACAAACACCACACCCAACAACACAAACAACCACCCAACAAACCCAACAAAACCACAACACCCACCACCCAACACACACACAACCAAAACACAACCCAACAACCACAACACACCACACAACCCACCAAACCCACAAAACAACCAACACCAACACCAACCACCACAAACACACCACAACAACACAACCAACACAAAACAACCACCACACAACCACACCACGCCAAGAAACAACCACAACACCACACAACACCCCACACAAACCACACCCAACACAACACAACAAAACACCAACAAAACACCAAACACCACACCAAACACACAACAAACCACAACACAAACAAACCACCCAAACAAACCAACAACAAACACACCACAAACAACAAACAAACAAAACAAACACCAAACCAAAAAACCAAAACACAAACAACCACAACAAAACACCCACCAAACACAACAAACAACAACCAAACAAAAACAACAACAAACCAAAAACAACAAACCCAACACACAACCAAACACCACACCAACACCCAACCCACAAACAACCAACACAACAAACCCCCAACACAAAACAACCAACACCCACACCCAACCCAAAACAAACAACACAACCACCAAACACAACCCAAAACACCCAAAAAAACAAACAAACACCCACCAACCAAAACACACCACCAACAACCCAAAAAACAAACCAACAAACACACCACAACACACCAACCCAACACAAACCCAAACAAAACAACACACAAACCACCAAACAAACCCACACCACAAACACCAAACAACAACCCAACCAAAAACCAAAAAACCCCAACCCAACACACCAACACAACAAACCACAACCACCCACCAACAACACAAAAAAACAAAACACAACAAACCAACAACAAAAACCAACACACAAACAAACCAAAACCAACAAAACCCAACACCAACAACACCACCAAACAAACAAACACAAACAACCAAACAACACAAAACAACCCACAACAACCAAAACACAACCACCAACCAACCAACCCAAAAAACAAACCCACACAAACAACCACAACACACCAACAACCAAAAAACAAAAACACAACCAAACACAAACACAAAACACACACAAAACCAACCCAAAAACAACAAACACCACAACAAACACCAACCAAAAACAACAACCAAAACCCAAAACAAACCAACACACCAAACAACAAAAACAAACACCAAAACAACACAAAACAAAAAACACACAACCCAACACACCACAAACCAAAACCACACCACAAACAACCCAACAAAAAACACAAACAAAACACAAAACCAAAACAACCAAAAAACCCACAACAAAACCCAACAAAACAAACAACACCCACCAACCAAAACCAACACCAACAACCCACAAACAACACCACACAACCCACACACAACCCCCAAAACCCCCACCAACACCCAAAACACAACCCAACACACAACCAAACAAAACACCACACAACAAAACCACAACACAAAACACACCCACACCCCAACACACACAAAACCCACACAACCCAAACACCACCCCACACAACCAAACAACCAAAAACCCAACCAAACACAACCCCACCCAACAACACCAACCACCCCCAACCAAACACCCACCAAACAACACCACAACAACCCAACCCCACCAAACACAAAACCCACAACCCACACCACAACACAAAACCACACCACAACCCAACAACACCAACCCAAAACCACCCAACAACAAACCCCAAACCACACCACACAAAAACACAAAACCAAAAACCCAACCAAAACCACCAACACCAACACACCCCACAACAACCACCCCCCACCACACCAACCAAACCCAAACAACAACACCCAACAAACCCACAAACAACACACCAAACAACCCACACCCAAAACAACCAACCCACACCCACAACCCACACCAAAACCACAACACCCAACAAAACCACAAAAACCAACCAACAAAAACAACCCACACACCACAAAAACCACCACAAACCACCACAACCAAACAAAACCCAAAACCAACACCCCAAAACAACACCAACAACCCACAACCCACACAAAACCACAAACCCAAACAACCAACAACAACAAAACCAACACCCAAACCCAACCAAACAACACAAAACAACCACCAAAAACCACCAAACCACAAACAACCAACAACACACACCACAAAAAAAAAACCCAAAACCACACAACACACCAAACAACCACAACAACAACACACCCAAAACACAAAACAACACACAAAACCCCAAAACCCACAACCACAAAACCCAAACCAAACACCAAAACCAACCCACACAACAACAACCACACCCCAACCCCCAAACACAACACCCACAACACCAAACCACCAACCAAACACAAACACACAACCAAACCACAAACCCAAAAAACAACAAAAAACCAACCAACACCACAACACAAAACCAAACCACAAAACACAAACAACAACCAAAACAAAACCAACAAACCCAACCCACAACCCAACAACAAAACCCAACAACACAAAACAAAAACCAACAACCAACAAACCACCAACCCAAACACCAAAAAACAACCAAAACCAAACAAAAAAACCAACCAACACCCAAAAAACAAAACAACAAAACAACCCCAACACCAAAACCCACAACCCAACCACAAACCCAACACACCCAAAAAACAACAAACAACCAAAAACCACACAAAACAACCAACCACAACCAAAACCAACAAAACAACCCCCACAACCCAACCCACACAAAACCAAACCAACAAAAACACCCACCAAAAAAACAACCCACAACCAAAAACAAACACAAAAAAACACACAAAACCCAAACACACCCAACAACCAACAACAAAACCCAACCACAAAACCAAAAAAAAAAACAAAAACCAAAACCAAACCACAACCCCACAACCAACAACAAACAACAAAAAACACAAAAACAACCAAAACAACAAAACAACCACACCCAAACAAACAACCAAAAAACCAAAAAAACCACCACCCCACACAAACAAACACCACCACACAAACAAAAAAAAAAAAACAAAAACAAACACAAAAAACAACAACAAAAACACAACCAACACACCCACACAAACAACACAACAAACAAACAAAAACAACAAAAAAACAACCCAAAAACCACCCAACAAACACACACCAAACAAACACACCAAAAAAAAACCACCCAAACACAACACAAAACACCAACCACCACCACCCACCAAAAAACAAACTACAATCTACTTCTTAATTATTAATCGCAAAACCCAACACCTAATACTAACCTGTATACCCACTATAACTCTATCTCCCCCAACCAAAAAATATCCGCTCCACACCCTAATACACCCTTACACAACCCACCTCAAGCTAAAACCTACCAATAACCCAACAAAACTATTATTATACTACTTTACCATTTATCTCATATTCTTTATCCTAGCTTCCATACCCTACCTATTTCCAACATATCCAACACCCCCAACCCCTCCCCGTTTCATCACCCCTTTCCTTCTTCTATATTCTTTCTAATATATACTCATACCCTACCCACTACATTTATACCTTCCCCTATTAACACTCGCATATCACACATACTCACTCTACTTTACTTTATCTTATTCTTCTCTTTCTCATTACTTTTCTTACTTTTCTTCTTATCATTTACCCTCACCTCGATTCTACACTCCCTTCATCCACACTACTTTACTTGTTCTCTTCTTCGTTTTCTTCTATCTCAGTACATCATTTCTACTTATATCAGTTCCCATTCTATTACCACTTAAATTTCATTTACTTATTATCCTCATCACTATATGTTTCACTATCACTCTCTCTTTATTTTACTCCCGTATCTTTATCTCCCTAACTAACTACCCTCTCCTCCATTTCTCTACCCTTTGCTTCTTTTCTCTCCCCTCTAATTTTTGCACCCTCCCTCCTTAAACCGTATACCTCCCCCTTTCATACCAAAATTAATTACTATCATTCAATTCCTAACATAATATTTCATATCCCTTCTCTCTCATGCCTGTAATTTAAATTTCCTACCTTATTTCAAAGCACTTTATAAACCTCCCCCCTTTCTTATTACTTTCCCATCTATTATAATATCACATCCTTTATTCTACTCTCATTCAATATCAACTTTCAATAATTCACCTCCCCTTCCTCTACATTTAACTCTTTTTTTCCTACTAATTCTTCCAACACTACTCTCTTATCCTATACTTATTCTTACTTTTTTGCATTCCTATCATTCTTACTTCCCCCACCCACTTCCACTCTATTTTCTTTTTTTCATTTACTTCTCTCCATTTTATCGTATTTTTTATTCTCCACCTTCACCACTACCGCCACCCAACAACACCAACAACCAAACAACACAACCACATCAAAACCCACAACCACACAACAACACAACAAACAACCAACACAACAACCACAAACAACACCAAACACAACAAACAAACAACCAAAACACAAACCAACCACAACAACCAAACAACAAACAACAACCACAAAACAACAAACAACAAACAACAAACAACAAACAACAACCAACAAAACAAACAACCACAAAACAACAAAACAACCACAAAACAACCACAAACCCACACAACACAAAACAACAAACCACAACAACACAACACAACAAAACACAACCAACAACACAAAACCACAACAACCAAACACAACAAACAACACCAAACAACAAACAACAAAACACAACAACAAACAACCACAACAAAACACAACAACACAACAAACCACAAACAAAACACAACAAAAAAACACAACACAACACCAACACAACCAACCACAAAACAAACAACCAACACAAAACCAACAAACCCAACCACACCAAAACACCACAAACAAAACACAACAAACCAAACAAACACACAACAACACAAACACCAAACAACCACAACACAACAAACCCACAACACAAAACCAACAAACACAAACCAAACAAACAAACCACAACCCAACAAACCACACAACCCCACAACCAAACACAAAACACCAACAACACAAACCACCACAACAAACCAAAACACAAACAACCAAACAACAAACACAACCCAACAAACCCACACAACACAACACACACCAAAACCAACAACCAAACAACAACAAAAAACCCAACCAACAACCCAACAAACCACAAAACCAACACACAAAACAACACAACACCAACACACAACCAAAACAACCAACACACCAAACCCCAACACACACAAACAAACCAACAACACCAAACACAACACACAAAACCACAACCAAACCACAACAAACACCACCCAAAACCCAAACAAACCACAACAAACACACCACACCCAAAACACAACCACCCAACAACCAAACAAAAAACCCAACACCACAACCACAAAACAACCACAACAACACCACAAACAAAACAAAACACAAACAACACCAAACAACCACAAACCACAACAACCACAACACCACCAACCAACAAACCACAACAAACCCCACCCAACACACCCAACCAACACAAACACCAAACAACACACAAAACACAACCACCCAACAACACACCAACAACCACAACAAACACCAACAAACCACAACAAACCACACCAACAACACCCCACACAAACACCACAACCAAACACAAACACCCACAACAACAAACCAAACCACAAAACAACAACCACACCCACACAACAACCACAACACCACAACCAACAAAACACCAACACCAACCACAAACAACCAACACCACCAACCACAAACCACAACAAACAAACCACAACACCACAACAAACAACCACAACAACCCACACACCCAACACCACCCACACACCAAACACACCAAACCACCCAACCACAACAACACCAACACACCCACAACAACCAACCCACCAAACAACCACAACAACAAACACAACACCCACAACCAACAAACAAACCACCAACACCACAACACCCCACACACCCAACAAACCAACACAAACACCACAACCAAAAAACACCAACACCCAACACCCAACACAACCAAACACCACAACAACCAAACAAAACCCACACCAACCACCAACCAACAAACACCACAACACCCACCAACACAACCAACACCACAACCACACAAAACCACCAAACCAACACCCAACCAAACCACAACAACCCACACAACACAACCCACCCAACCACCACACCCAACAACCACAACACCAACAACCCACCAACAACCAACACCACACCACACAAAACACCCAACAACCACACCAAAACAAACCACCCCACACAAACCCACAACCAACACCCAACAACCCAACAACACCAAACACACCAACACCACCACCAACAACCAACCACAACACACAAAACCAAACCCACAAACCACACAACAAACACCCACCACCCACAACAAACCAACAACCACACAAACAACACCAACACCACACAAACACCCAACAACCACAAACCAACCACACAAAACCACACAACACCAACAACAAAAACACCCAAACACAAACCAAAACCACACCAAACACAACCCACAACAACCAACACACAACCAAACAAACCAACACCAACCACCCACACACCAACAACACCAAAACCCACAACCACAACAACCAACACACAACCCAACAACACCCCAACCACAAACAACAACCACAACCCAACAAACAACACAAACACCACCAACACCCCAACAACACCCACAACCAAACAAAAACACCACAACCAACCCAAACAACACCACAACACCAACAAACCACCAACACAAAACACCAAACAAACCCACACCACAAACCACACCACAACAACCCACACAAACAACCACACCAAAACCACAAAAAACACAAACACCAACAACCAACACCCAACACCCAACAACCACACCACACAAACACCCACAACCAACCACAAAACCAACAACCCAACAACACAACCACACAACAAAACACACCAACACACCACAACAAACACCAACACCAACCACACCCCACAAACACAACACACCAACACCACAAAACACAACAACCAACACCCAACCACCCAACCACAAAACAACAACCAACAACCACACCAACCAAACACACCACAAACACAAACACCCAACACCCAACCCACAAACAACACCCACCACCAACAACCACAAAACAACACAACCCACACAACCACCAACAACCCACACCAAACCACACAACACCCACCAAACAACCACAACCAAACCACCACCAAACACACCAAACACCAACAACCAACCACAAAACACCCAACCACCCACAACACCAAACAACCCACAACCACACCAACACCACCCACAACACAAACCACAACACCACCCAACCCCAACACAACAACAAACACCACAAACCACAAACACAACCACCCAACCAACCAAAAACCACCAAAACACCAACAAACAACCACACCAACACCAACAACAAACAACCAACACCAACAACAACACAAACAAACAAAACAACCACCCACCCCAACAACCACAAACCAACACAACAAACCAACAACAACCAACACCAAACCCACCACAACCCACCAAACACAAACAAAACCACCACACCACACAACCACCACCCAAAACCCAACCACACAACAAACAACAAACACCACCCACACAACAACCAACCACACAACAACACCACCAACAACACACAAACAAACACCCACAACAACAACACAACCCCAAACACCCAACCAACACAACAACCCACACCCACCACAACCCACAAACACAACCCAACAACCACAAACAACCACAACAACCCAACCACACAACAAAACAAACACAACACCCACACCAACAAACACAACACACCCCACAACACCACAACAAACCACAACCCCACCAACAACACAAAACCACCAACAACACCAACACCAACACCACAAACACACAAACAACAAACAAACACCAACCAAACACCCAACACAAAACACCACCACACAACACCAAAACACACCCACCAACACAACACCACCACACCCCACACAACCCACAACACCCAACACCACCCAACAACACCAAACACAACCACCCAACCCACAACCAAACCAACACCCAACAAAACACCAACCAACAAACAAACCACACCAAACAACCCAACACACCAACAACCAAACCACCCCACACCACAACACCCAACACAACCAACAAACCCACCCACCAACACCCAACAAACACAACCACAAACCCACACACCCACACAACACAACAACCACCACCCAACACCAAACAACCACAACACCACACCCACCAAAACACCCCACCACCCCACACAAACCAAACCACAACCCCACACCACACAACACCACCCCCACCACACCCAAACCACACAACAAACACCAACAACCCAACCACCAAACAACCACAACCCACACACACCACCAACAACCACCAAACCCACACCAACCAAACACAACCCACCACCACAACCACAACCCAACACCACCCAAACCACACCCAACAACACAACAACCACACCACAACCCAACAACCACCACCCAAACACACCCAACCACACCAACAACACCACAACCACCCACCAACCCACCAAACACAACACCAACACCAAAACCAAACCACCCAACACAAAACACCCAACCCACCCCACCCACAACACCCACACCACCCAACAACAACACAACAACCAACACCCACAAACACACCACACCACAACACCACCACACCCAACACAACAACCCAACACAACACCAACCCACCCAACACCCCACACAACCACAACAACCCACACACCCAACAAAACACAACAACCACAACCCCACCACACCAACACCCACACCACACAACCAACACCACAACCCCACCACCAACACACAACCACAACAACCCAACCAAACCCACAACCACCAAAACCCACAACACACCCACCCAACACCCCACACCAAACCACCAACCACCCCAAACAACAACAAACCCACACCACAACCCACCACCACAAACACACCAAACCAAAACCACCAACACCAACCACAACAACCCACCACACCAAACACAACCCACACAACCACAAAACAACCAACCAAACCCCAACCCACACCCCACCCAAACAACCACAAAACCAAACACAAACCCCAACCACACACACCCAACAAACAACCCACAACCAAACACCAACCACACCACACCAAACCCACCACAAACAAACACCACAACCCCACACCACACCCACCACACAAACACAAAACACCCAACCACCAAACACCCAACCAACACCCACCAAACACCACAAAACACAACACCCACCCAACCAAACAACCCACACAACCCACACACCCCCAACAACCCAACCAAAACCACAACCAACAAACAACCAACACCCACAACAAACCCCCACCACAACCACAAACCCCCACAACCAAACCCACACACCAACACAACCACACAACACCCCAACCCCAAACCAACAACCACACACACACACCCCCACCCACCCCCACCCCCCACCAAACAACACCCCACCCCCCACCCCCCCACCACACCCCCACACCACAACCCATCCACCCCAAACACCACCCCACCCCCCCCCCACAAACCCCCCAAACCCAACCACAAACCCACCACCCACCCCACCCCCAAAACACCACCAC
>NC_068939.1:30309118-30311618 GCF_016801865.2 Culex pipiens pallens
ATTTACAAAAATTTACGAAAAAATAACAAATTTATACACAACCACCTCTCTTACATCCATCACCTACCCATCACATCTCTCTCACTACCACCTCTCTCTACCCACTACTATCCCCCCCCCTCCCTTCCTCCTTCCACCCTCCCTTCCCCCCAACTCCCCTCCTCCACCATACCTCACCACCCTCCATCACCCACATCCACCCAACACCACATCTTACTTACCTCCCACTTACACCGTCCCCGCTCCTCTCGCAATCCATAAACCGCCCGCCCACGCTCCCCCCCTCGACCCGTCACCCCCACCTCACACCCTCACCCACACACCCCCACCACCCCCCCTCCCCACCCCACCTCTAAACCCCCCCATTAACCTCATCCTCTCCTCCCCCCATATCCCTACCACCCCACAACCCGCGCACTCAACATCCCCCCCTAACTCATCTTCCATCCCCCACCCCTCCATCCCCCTCTCCCTAATCCCTCACCTCCCTTTCTATCCTCCACCCCACCCTACTCTACCCCCACCACATTTCCACCCTTACTTCTTCTCACCTCTCTCTCCTTTCACCCCCTATATTTAAATTCTTAATCGCCCACCATGCACCCCCCCCCCTCGCCCCCCAATCCACCACCACAACTCCTACTTAAATCCCCTCTTTCCCCCCCCTCTCCCTCACCACATACTCCCCACCATACCCTCCCAACTCCACTTCCCCCCTCCCATCTACACCCCCCCCCATTCCCCTTAACATTCCAATCGCGTGCGCCCTTTCTCCTTAATCGCACTCCGCCACCGTACCATCCCCCCTCCACTCCCCCAACTTACCTACCTTACCCAGACTTTGAAAATAGTATCAATGAAAATCCTTATCGTGCTCAAAACTAAACTTTATTACTTTTTACATACCACTCCTCCTTCCATCCTCAAATACACGCGAAAAATAACCATACACCTCCGACACTTCCCACATACATCCCACCCCATTCCTCATTCCAATCTCTCTTACATTCAAAACCTCATAAAACCATCGCTCCATAAAACCAAATCATCTCTACTATACTACACCACCACCACCTCGTACCTCACAATTCCCACCAACCACCCCACACTACCCCACCCAACACCCCCACCCCCCCCCCACCCCTTACCCATCCCTACCTCATCTACACTCTAATTCCCCACCACCTCTCCCCCCACCCCCACCCCACCTATTTCTCTCACCCTCTTTATCTCACTACCATCTCCTCCCCCAGAACACACCCCACCCACTTTTCGCACCCTACTACAAAGTCCTCACACCTCACCCCACTATGCTCCCCTCCCCCCACCCCCCCCACCTCCCACATACCATCACCCCCCCACCACCCCCCACACCCCCCCCACCACCCCCCCACCCCCCACCCCCACCCCCACCCCCCCACACCCACCCACCCCACCCCCACACACCCACACCCACAACCCCCACCCCACCCCCCCCCCCAACCCCACCCCCCACCCCACCCCCCCACCCCAACCCCCCCAACCCCCCACCCCTCCCCTCTACCCACCCCCTCCTCCTCCTCTCCCTATATCTACTCCCCCCTCCTCCATTCTATCCTCTTCTTCCCACTACACTTTTCCATTCTTATTTTCCATCTGCACCCCTTTAAACTTTGCTATTTCCCTACCACCTATCCCCCCTTTCTCCACCCTACTCCTTCTACTACTCTTCATTTCTCCATGCCCCCGCCCCACCCCTACCATTACCCTTCCTATATCAATCCCTCTCTTATTAATCCATCCCATTCCTATCTACTTTCCATTCCCCCCCATCCACCAAACTTAACACATTTACAACCTTCACTAACAATTCACTTCAAAAAGCCATTTCTAATACCTCACGACTAATACAACCCTCTCACATTGAAAAATACCACCCCCCCATCTCTCCCACAACGAACTTTTCTAGCTTTTCATCATCTCCACACACATCATCTCCCACAACCTTCTACAATACATAACTCTTTCAACTTCCCTTCACCTCATCCCATTTACATCACATTTCTTCCTACCCCACTCCCCTTCCCTTCTCTTTCCCCTCGCCCTACCTTCCTCACCTTCTCCCCCCCCCCCCCACCTTACACCCTCCTATTCCCTCACTCCTACCCCCCATTCTACTTATCACCCCACACCTCAAATTCCCCCCATAACAATTCACTTACCCCATCAATACACGAATAATCCACGCCATTACATCCACTTCACTATTTCACATACCTTCATCTATGCAATTAATCTTCACCAGTACTTCTCACCTCGCTCCTCTTACTCCTACATCCCCATCATACCCTACCAATCAATTTTTCATTCTTTCTCACACCCCCAAACTTTCTTATTTCATCGCACTCACCCACCCTCACTTTCTTTCATACACCACTTTCACACCATCACGCCTCGCCTTCACCTTCCCCCCCCCTCCCCCTACATCCCACACCATACTACATACATATACCTCCCATCC
>NC_068939.1:30316618-30321618 GCF_016801865.2 Culex pipiens pallens
TCAAAAACTCACCTCCACTAATTTACTCCACTCCAACGTTAGCACACTATTAAGAGACACTCCTCACCAAGCTTATAAAACTACCTCCCACACCTCACCCCCCTCTCCTCCCCCCCCTCCTAATCTACCTCATATCCCTCCCCCTCTCGTCCACTCATCACCCACCCCCACCCTTACTTCCCGCTTACATCCATCTACATACCAATACATTCCTCCTCTTACCAATCCCCATCTTTCCACAATACATATTAAACTAGCATACTTTACTACCTCCTCTCTCCCCCATCATCCTCAAATAATCCATATTACTACACTACACTCTCTCAACACATAATAATAACTATTTTAACCATATACTCTAATCATTAAAATTACTAATAAAATCTTCAAATTAAAAATTACCAAAACCATAAGACCCATTTAATTAACACACAGTATCTAACATCAGATCTAAACACAAAAAAACCCAAAATTTACATTATATTTATCACACTACCCATCCTAACAACACCTTAACCCCCACTCTATCCTCACTCTAAGAACACCACCTTTAACCACACTGATATTTAATTATAATAAAAAAAAATACAACATTTCCATTCAACCAACACATTATTAATCCATTTTTACCATTATTTAACTATCAATACACTTCAACTTTTCAAAGTAATAAATAAAAAAATAACAATACATTATTCTACCTATACAAATCACCAAATTTAATTTATACACCCACTTACCCAACTCATAAATATAATAAAAAAATTTATATATACACCTAAATTAATTAAATTTAATACAGCCCTACTTCCAACCCCTTATCCCTCTTTATTCACACATCTCACTTTTACTTTCTCCCTCCATCCTACCCTATCCTCACCCTTCATCCCAACTATCCACCCACCCAATAAATTTTCTTACTCACCTTCCTCTCCACATTTTAATTCTTTCTCCTCTACCCCATCCCTTCACCCTTATAACTTTCACCCCCTTATATCCTCCCTTCTCCCCCCTTCACCTTCTCTCATCCCCGCCCCCCCCCATTGCCCACTATTTACAATTCACCCCACCTCCCACCACCCCCCCTCACAACCAACTCACACCCACCCCCCTACCCACACCCACCACCCAACCACACCCCTCCTCACCCTTCCCTACACGCTTACCAACCTAACCTACACATCTACCCCTACTTCTTCACACCAAATCCTCCCTACCGCCAAATGACCCATCCTCAAATACCTCGACCATAACTCACACTAAAACTCAGCCTATACCATTACATCCATACTAATTTTACTACTTCCACATAAACTATAATTTTCTCCCCATCATTATATTAATTTTCCCACTTACTTAACCTACAACAGCACTAACTAAAATCATCTAATAATCTCCACCTTCCTTATCAGCAAAAACACACAATAAATTCAACACTACTGACTTCCCTCACACACCACCCCTCCTCTCCTCACCCCATTATAAAAAAAACCCCCCCGATACCACTCTAAACCCCTCCCTCTTTCCTCTACCTCCTCACCCCACCCCCCCCCCCCTCTCCCCCCCTCCCCACCCACTCTCCTCATCCATACCCTCACTTAACCTTCCCTCCCCCTACCACTCGCACTAGATACCCCCCACACACCTTATTATACTTACCCATTCTTTACACTTTTCTATCACATCCATATTCAATCATAAAAATATACACATTCCCACCCGCCTCTCACTCTCTCTAATCCTCCCCCGCTCCAACCACATTCCCCCCCTCCCCCACACAACACCTCTCTTCCCCATATCAACCATCCACACGACCATCTTATCCACATCTATTTACTCTTCATCATTCAATCACTATCACTCCTAATTTTAATAATATACATACATATAACCTTATAAACTCCTCTTCCCTCCCCATCCAACCTCTTTTACTAACACATCATCACTCTATTTAATACCCCCAAACATCCCATTCCTACTCATTCTAACTATACACCCCTACTATATATAAAAATAAGATACTTATCCTCTTCTTTAAAATTTTACCAATTCTTTCATAAATCCTCACTTTCTTTAAGTTAACAAATCATTATATCTTAACACACTCATTTATTACCTAAACCCCACCCTTCTCTCTTTTTCCACACCCTCATTCTCTCTCCCCCCTCTCACTATTCCCACTCCTCCCCTTTCCTCAAACCCCCCTCAACTCCCATTCCTTCCTCCTTCCTCCTCATCTCCACCATCTTCACCCATTCCAAACTCCATTCCCCCCATTTCTCAAATTCACCCATATTCTAACTCACTCTCAACTACTTGCACCCTTCTCACCCCCTTCCTACCCCCTACCTACCCACCCTTTCCTCCTCACACCCCCACATTTCCTAAATACATTATTATCCTTCTCATACCATATCACACCCACAAATATAAAACACCTCCACTACACCACACCTAAACATACACACATACTACAAATCAACCCCAACACACCACCCTCACACATATACTGCATACTCCCAAGCTCACCTCAACATATACACCCTCCCCTCCCAAACCTGCATCATCTACCCTCTCCTCTATCACCCTAACGCCCCAATCTAGAAATAAATCCGTCAAATCATTCATCAATAAATTCTCATTCCAAAAATATAATAAAATATAAACAACTCCTCTAACATTTATTTAAATAAAAATAATACATAATAATTTACTCATTACAAGATTCATCACCACATATTTCTAACATAAAATACTAAAAAAATAAAAATAAAATAAAATATAAAAATAAAAATAATAATATAATTAATAAAAATAAATAAATTATATTTAAAATAATATAAATAAAAAAATAAAAATAAAAAAAATAAAAATTTCAGAAAAAATTAATAAAAAATTAATAAAAAAAAAAAAAATAATAAAAAAAAAAAATAAAAAAAAAATAAAATAAAAAAATAAAAAAATAATAAAATAAAAAAAAAATAAAAAAAATAAAATAAATAATAAAATAAAAAAATATAAAATAATAAATAAAAAATATAAAAAAAAAATAAATAAAAAAAAAAAAAAATAAAAAATATAAAAAAAAAAAAATAATAAAATAAAAAAAAATAAAAAAAAATAAAAAAAAAATAAAAAAAAAAAATAAATTATAATATTAATAATAACTATATATATTAATATAATTAAATTACATCACCTACTCAGCCCCAACCCCTACATCCCCTCCCTCCCCTATCCCCCCTTTTTCTCTTCCCTATTCTTACCCCTCCCCACCCTACCACTTTACACCGCCCACTTTAACCCATATTAACCCCTCCCCCCACCTCCTTTCACTCTAACCTTATCCAAACATCCTCCTTACTCACACACCTCAAACACGCACTAATCTAAAATACCATTATACAAAGAATTATTAATTTAATCATCCATCATAATCATATATAAAACTAAACACATCAAATTAGAATAATATTTATAATACCAACAAATTCAACACTAAAAAAAATAATAATATTTTTACATAAAATTTATTCACTAAAATAATAATATTCACACTGTTTTTACATTCAATATAACTATATGAATACATTTAAATTAAAAAATTCAAATAACACAAAATTCCCCCGCTCCCTCAACTATTTAATCTTATATCCTTCATCATTCCAATACCTTCATCCTTCCCCTATAACCTTAATTCTTACACATCCACCTTCCTCCAGATCCACCCCTCCGCCACCTCCATTTCACTCCACTCATTTCTAATCACACATACACCTCCCATCCCCTAACACCTCATACTTATAATTAAAAATATAACATTAATTAACCCTTTTCTCTCATTCCATTTCAAACCAACTACCACACTTACATTATCTACCTCCCACACCCTCTCCCTCAATACAAACGAATTAAAACTATAAGCACACACCTCCAACACTCCACCTAACCCCCTTTCCCCCCTCATCTCCCCTCTACCCACCCCATTACATTCCTCTACACATCTTAATTCACATCCCAGCCTCCCCCACCCAACCTCTCCACCTAACCACCACCATCCTACACTCTCCACCCACTCTCCTTTCCAACCTAATCTCCCAAATTCCCCCCCCTTCTATCATCTCACCCTCCCTCCTCCACCTCCTTCATTTCTCTACAACAAACTTCTACTTCCCTCACCACCATCTTCCAACGCTTTTTACCCTCCACATCCTCTTCCTTGCAACCAATTCCCCCTTCTCCCCCCTCACTTACCTCCCTCCTTCCCCTCCCCCCATATACCTCACCCTCTTCTCCTCCCCCCCCCTTCTTCCCCCTTCACCCAAAACATACATATAATTCCATCTCTACTTCAACGATAATACTTAACCAACCTACTCCCCTTACTTACTTTTCACTGCACCATTCATCCACAACACCCATTACCTCTTCAATTTCACATCTATCACTCATAAATCTCTTTATAATTTATAATATCACCACCTTATTTTTTCCCCTCTCCCAATATTCCTACACCTTTCTCCACATCACACATAACTTATATAATCAAACAAAAACTCAACCTTTAACCACCTCTAAACACATATCTCAACACCACACACCTCAACAAAACCAATATCTCATCAAAAAAAATAATCAATAAAACACACCCAAAACCTTAAAACACCAAACAACAACCAAAAACCCCCATACCCCCCCCCCACACCACCCAACCCCCCCCCAACACCCACTCCCACCCCCAACCACCCCCCCCCCACCCCCAACACCCCACCCCCCCCCACCCCCCCCCCCCAAACCCACACCCCCCCCCCACCCCACCCCACCCCCCCACCCCACCACCCCACCCCACCACCCCCCACCACCTACACACCCACCCCCACACCCCATCCCCACCCACCACCCCCAACAACACCACCCCAACCACCAACCCACACCCCAACCCACACCCACCCACACACACCAACCCCCCCCCCACCCACCCCACCCACCCCACCCCCCCC
>NC_068939.1:30334118-30456146 GCF_016801865.2 Culex pipiens pallens
TTTTGTATTTTTGTATTTTTGTACTTTTGTATTTTTGTATTTTTGTATTTTTGTATTTTTGAATTTCTGAAAGGATGATTATAAAAGTTATAGAAAATGGACTGGACCAAGGTCACCGGATAAATGCTTGCACACCAAAAAATGAGTTCGCGTAAACGTGAACAGAGTTCATGTCAACGGGAACCAGAAAGAGAACTGTTCACTTTCATGGTGCAATGCACTATAAAAGTTGAACAGTTTTCGTCCTGGTTCCCGTTGGCATGAACTCTGTGCACGTTTACGCGAACTCATTTTTTTGAGTGCGGTTTTCCGGAACCATGTCAACAAGTAGGGTAGGGTAGTCATCAATGAGACACTTTTGGTTTTCAACTTTTAACGATTTTTCTAATTTTTTCATCAGCATGTTTTAATGAGCTTTTTGTTGCATTTTCTTTCTTTTAGTGTGTTCTAACATTGACCAAAATATGAGATCGATCCGACATCTACAGCCAGAGTTATTCAACTGTCTCATTGTAGACGCACTTGGCAGGAACAATGAGACAGCTGGGGAACAATGAGACACACTACGAAAATCAAGATTTTTCTAGTAAAACATCATGTTTTTGTATTGTTCCATTGCAGGTAACTTGCCTTGAACATTTTAGAGCAATTTTGCCAACATGAAACTTTAATTAACAAAAGTTATACTAAAAAGTATTTAAATTTTGTAAAATCCGTATATTTATACCAAATAACTTTGTATTTTTGGTTAAATGAAGTTAAAACTCAATAAATATGCCAAAAATCACTTTTAATTCATGTTTTGAAAAATTTCCATAGATTTTGAAAAGTTTAATGAAGAAAAATCAAAGTGTCTCATTGTTACCCATGAGCTAAAATGAGTGGGGAACAATGAGACAGTCCTGGATACTGGGTATATTCTAAATTTTGGCCAAACCTAATGAAAGGACATTGTAGCCCAACTCAATCCCTATGGAACGTCGAAAGAAATTTGAAGAAATATTAGTTTTGGTGTTAATGGCAGCCTACGAGCGAAAAAGTAATTTTTGTCCATAATTTACTTTTACATCCCAGAATCAAACATTTATGAATAACTTTTCAAGGAAGCGTCCATAACCAAAGCCACTATAATGGCAGACGTGTATCCAGTAGACACACCTTTCCCCCAAATATGGGCCTGATTGGTTGAAACTACGACTTGTGAGAGCCATTTTATCATTGTTCCCCGTGTCTCATTGATGACTACTCTACCCTAATTTATTTTTGTACGTGATACGAATTTCCATTTATACATATTTTTCCTTGAAAATAAAACGAATTACCGGTCAAATTTAACCAGAAGCATAAAAATCCGTTAAAATGTGCTAAGATGCATTTCAATAAAAATTCCCAGAACCGATTCCAGGAAAAATGAGCCGTCACATGACGTGATTTGGTCAAATCATGCAAACAGTAATTTTCACAGTTTCACTGGAGGAGCTCCTGCGTTGTTCCGAAAATGGCTTCTGCCCATAATTGACGCATCATCAAATAAAGAATCTAAAAAGCATGTTCAAGAATGAACATTTCCCTAAAAAGCATGATGATTATCTTTTCCATACTAAATCTACGTGTTTTCGTTCAAAAAAAATATATATACTGAAAACTAGGTATGTATTTGAATAACTTGAAAGAAATCAAAAGTCGAAATAAAAAAAAAACTAAATTTTCTGTTGAATACAAAGTCACACAAATATATGAAAGTTGAATGATCATGATTCTTCACCCATCACTTCATCCACGTGGTTACCATGATCGAGTCACAGTTCATGCTTCAATCCGCGCGCACCCTGTTCGCGGGCGCCAAACAAACTTCGCGTGGCCATAGTAACGACAGCAGGCAAACGACGCCGTCCGCTGGCAAAGGTGAAAACCTTGATCAACCAGTGGTTCTGCAATGGCGGCCGCTGAAAAAATCGATTCAAAATTTTGAACTAACAAATCTCCTAAATGCGAAAGATTTTCTTCAACACATATAGGCATTTTGGAAACGTAAATTACTCAAAAAGGAATTGTAGCAATAAAAACTAGTATTCCTTCAGCCGTATCGGAGAAATAGCTTAGCAAAGGCAACGATTTCATATTTCCCCATACATTCGCGAATCAATCTAGCAAAATTATAATTTCAAACTTGCAATGTAACAAAAGGGTTCAACAGATAACATTGAAAACTTTTCAGTTTGTTCAAGATATATTACTTTAGGTATTGGAACAGTTTGAAAGCAATCTATCGAGTCAATTTCATGTTCTGGTGATAGAAATGAAACTTGGGCGGGTGGACGATTTTCCGTCTCCGGTGGTGGCTTAAGCATTTTAGGCATTTTTTTTTGTTAATGTAAACTTTAACGTGTTGCCAATTAAAAATTACGACTTCCTGGACCAATATGAATACAGAACATTATTGATGGGACCCAAAACTATGATTTAATTTTAAAATTATGCCCTACACTTGTTGACACTTCTGGTAACGATTTTTCTCTAACTGATTATGTTATGTTATCATCATTCAATGATTGCTTCAAGAAATTATGCAAATATTGAAACACATTTGATTGAGAACAAAAGTTCCTTCTGTGCCTTCACGAAGTTGTTGTTGTTGTTGTTGTTGATATTATTAGGGGAACTTTAACCCTATTGGTCATTCGCTCCCGTAACCTTTAAGAAGGTTATTATCGGAATATACTGATTCATTTATGTGCAGAAATTCATTAAATTGAATTATATACAGATCTTTATAGAGTGATGATCTTTTTTGCTTTCAAATGATGAAAGGCACTTAAATGCTGGTAACAAAAATCTCTCTGCACAAGATTCTGGATGATGTGCATAGTTAAATGGTAAGGCGAAATAGGATGTTCTCAGCTTATAGATAGTAAAACAATTAAGATTTTTTCTTTAAATCTGCTTTCAGTATAATTGAAATTGTTAGGTACAAACCGAGTGTAAAAATTACAGTTTAAAATATTTTGTATAAAATACAATTAAAACTACGTTGGAGATACAATATGGCGTGCACATGAAGTCTCTTAATTCCAAACGAATATTCGATGCTTGCAATGTAAATGCTAAACTTTGGTTCAGTCAACAAGAAAAACCCCAAGTTCATCTAGGAATCCTCCTCCTCCTTGGGATCCCGCAGGCGTCGTCGCCTCACCGACGCCCTCTTATTCGCCTGCTGCTGACCCCGGCCAATGCTCTCGAAGATGTTGAACGGCGTCTGGCCCAGATTGTAGCTGTGCTTGAACTGTCGCGCCTGGGCCCGCTGGCTCGAGTTCACTTCGGCGTCGTCCAGGTGGCGCAACTGGGGCAGCACCGCCAGCACCATCATCTGGTAGTCGTTGTGTTCCAGCGTGGAGTTCCCGTTGAAGGAGGACGTCGCGCCGGGGTTCCCGAGGAGGGACAGATAACGGAGCGAGGGGCAGCACTCGCGAATTCGGTACACCCAGTCCTGGACGTTTTCGATGTTGCAGTGGTTGAGCCAGAGCAGCTCCAGGTTGGGCAGCGAGGGGAACGTCTTCTCGTCCGGCAGATCGTTGTGGTCCAGGATGAGTGTGTTCAGCTGCCGGAAGTAGGACAGGAACGAGAGATCTCTGTAATGTGGAATTAAAAGAATTGATTAGAGATTAGAGATCAATAAAGAAATCTAGAGTTTTTTTTTTTGAAAAGGTCCTATAAACCAAATTCGGAATTTTAGCTTTTTGGGAGTTTTTAGAACCGCCTTGAGTCAGGGGTATTCGAAAACACCCAAAAAGCAAAAATTGAAAATTTGGTTTATTGGACCTTTTCAATAAAAACTCTGGAAATATACTACAGTCGGCTCTCTGGCTGTCGATCTTCTCGATATCAATAATTCTCCATCTATCGATGAATTCTTCAGTCCCTTCAATCTGCATACTTCAATTATCTTCATTCCTCGATATTTTCCCTTGCCTGAAGGATCTCTTCCTCGACGGTCCCTTGGATTCTGTTTGCTTTAAAAATCTCTTCCGGTTGTCAATAATTTCACTTTCTCATGGCTTGCATAGACATTTTTCTTGGCGAAACAAAGCCTTGAAGGGTGTTTGACATTAATTTGTTTTTGTTTGATGGACGTTGCCATGTTTCTCTTCCACAGCTGGGTATCATGAAAAAAATATTTTCAATAGAGTCTTCATTTTGCATCGTTCTGTAAACTGATGATTCTCTTCCTCGACGGTCCCTTGGATATTGACAACCAGAAAGTCAACTGTAGATCAAAATCAGGTCGAAATAACAACGGGATAGCAGAAACATTTTCATTTTGTTATTTCTTATCTTGAATAATATCAGATTTAAATAAGAAAATTCATTTTTGAAAAATACTTGTTGCATTTATTTTTTCTTCATAGTGCAGTTCTCTAAAAAAATCTGTTTGATCATAAAGTCTGATAGGAATACATGATTTCATTTTTCAGCAATATTTATTTCAGAATTTTCTCAGCAATATTTCTGTAATGGATATTATCACACATGAACAGTATTTTTTTAATCAAATATCTTCTTTTTTTGCCTGCATACATTTTTGAATCACCAAACTTGACGACAGCGCATTTTTTATTCGAAACAAATTTTGAACTATTGAGCAATTTCAGCTCAAATCAGGATTTTTTCTGATACTTTTGTACCCGACCCTCTCCGATTTCAATGAAACTTTGTAGACATGTTATCCTAGGCCTATATAAGTCATTTTTGTGTATATGGAGCCAATAGTACTCGAGGATAACATTTGAGAAGGGCGTAAGGTATTTAAATATTTTAGTATTTTGCAATTTTAAAATTACTGTATCTCGAAGCCGTTGCATCGTATCAAAAAGTGGTCAAAGACAAACTTGTAGGAAATTGGACGGGCTTTCTGATAAAAATACACTGAAACAAAAATACACGCCACTTTTATGTCATTTTTCAATTTTTAAGTTTAGAAGTTAAATTTGAAGGTGATGTCACGATTTTTTTTCGCTCAAAATTTTTGAGGAAATACCCTAAGATGTTACCAAAAGACTGACGAAAAATGCAGGATGGTATGTCTCTCCCAAAAAAATACAAAAATCATTTACGAAAACTGTTTTTTTGAAAAGTGGTCTACACGTCAAAATTTTTAATAACCGGTAGTGAGAATCGATTTTCCAGACAATTTTACATAAGAGTCTCCATATTGACCATTGTCCTATGTCCAATCCTTGGGAAGATACAGCGGTTTTAAAAATAAAAATGTTGAAAAAAACGGGATTTTTGGTGGTTTTTGACAATTTCTATATGACAGACTTGGTTTTTCAGTCTTGTAAATATTTTTAACGGAAAGCTCGTCCAATTCTCCATACGTTTGCCTTTGACAGCATTTCAATTGGATGTAAGGGCTTACAGATATAAGCTTAATTACATTGTTTATAACTGAAAATAGAATATTTTTTTCAGTGTGGTAGAAACCAGGATAGTAAATTTGATTACGTAAATAAAAAACCGATATAAATCAAAAAGCCGTCAAAGGCAAACTTAAGAGAAATTGGACGAGCTTTCCGGTAAAAATAATTACGAGACTGAAAAACCAAGTCTGTCATATAGAAAATGCCAAAAACCACCAAAAATCCCGTTTTTTCAACATTTTTATTTTTAAAACCGCTGTATCTTCCCAAGGATTATACATAGAACAATGGTCAATATGGAAACTTTTATGTAAAATTATCTGGGGAATCGATTCCCACTACCGGTTTTGAAAAATTTTGACGTTTAGACCACTTTTCAAAAAAAACAGTTTTAGTAAATGATTTTTATATTTTTTTAGGAGAGACATCCTGCATTTTTCGTCAGTCTTTTGGTAACATCTTAGGGTATTTCCTCAAAAATTTTGAGCGAAAAAAAATCGTGACATCACCTTCAAATTTACCTTTCAAACTTAAAAATTGAAAAATGACATAAAAGTGGCGTGTATTTTTGTTTCAGTGTATTTTTATCAGAAAGCCCGTCCAATTTCCTACAAGTTTGTCTTTGACCACTTTTTGATACGATGCAACGGCTTCGAGATACAGTAATTTTAAAATTGCAAAATACTAAAATATTTAAATACCTTACGCCCTTCTCAAATGTTATCCTCGAGTACTATTGGCTCCATATACACAAAAATGACTTATATAGGCCTAGGATAACATGTCTACAAAGTTTCATTGAAATCGGAGAGGGTCGGGTACAAAAGTACCAGAAAAAATCCTGATTTGAGCTGGAATTGCTCTATTACATTGTTTATTTGATTTAATTTATATTTTTTTAACCTTCAAACTTTGTGTCCCAGTTTGATCCACTTTCCGTTGACCTAGGGTGCACATATTTTGGCCAGATGCTAGTTTGTACAAACAAACCCTGAAACTTTTAGGCAGATTTGTGAGGTCAAAACGACGTCGTCCCATACAAAGGGGTATGCCCTGTTCGTGGACTCTCTCTTACACATATTTTTGTCAATAATCAAATGTTGATGAAAAATAGAATTTTCCAAAAGCTCAAAAATTTTCATTTGCTTCCTAAACCACGAAAATCGTTTTAAGGGAATTTAACCTTTGGTATAAGTTAATTATAAAAATTGGTAATTTTGTTTAGCGCATGTCTTCATCAGCAACTATAAATTTGCTAATGTTTGCAAATCATCAATTGTGGTTTGATTGAGCGTTTTAGCACAATGCATTACTATGAATACAAAGAGACGAGTTGTTCCTTTCAATTCCGCTATATATGTTAATATCATGACAGATACGTATTTGTTTTTATGCTCATGATTGAACAAATCTGCAATTAAGTTGATCATTACAAGCATTTATTGTTTGTTTAAGAAAAACTTCTGCTGAAATTCAAAACTACATAGAGGTTTACTTTTGAAAAAGTTAGGATTTTCGTGGTGTTATGTTAAACCCACTAAATTTAACTCAAAATTGAATAATTCCTGATGGCGTTATTTCAGTAAAGTTCCGTAAAATTTACATTATTTCGACTTACTGAAGTGAAATGATCAGTCAATAATGATTGAAAAATTAAGGAGGAAATGCTATTTAATTGTGAAAATGCTAGTGGGCATGGCTGATTTTAGATGCTGAACTCAAAATATTGATTTAGTAGAAAAGGAAAATTAAATATCAGTCCACATTGTTTTGAATGATGCTGAACATGCCAAATAAAAGATTTGTAGACAAATATCTGCTTGAAATTATGATTTTATTGAATTTTTCATCAAAACTCTTTCAGAGGGTCCACCTTAGGAAAGGGGCCCACTAATGGATAATATATCATACTCTAAATTGAGCAAGATGTCTGGTTATATTATATATTTCTTTGTATTTTAAAGATTTTTTTGACAATTTGTTACAAAGTAAACTTTTTAGTACAGTCAACTCTCTGGCTGTCGATCTTCTCGATATCAATATGTTCAATATTCAGTCCCTTCAAGTAGCATGCCTTGATTTTCCGTTCTATAATTTGATACCTCCCGTTCTCGACGGTCCCTTCAATATCGACAACGAGATTCCACTGTAATTAGATTACTGGATAATTCAGCTTGGGAAACTGTTTGTAGGTAGTCAAATATAGACGAAAATTGTAATTAAAAGTCTTTTAAGACAAGTTTGTTAGTAATTTGACACGAATAACTATGTATTAACATGTTCAAGTGTCTTGATGAACTATTGTCTTCAATTTCTTACACGCTTTTCTATCAAACGCGAAAATATTCCAAAACAGATCATCAAAAATAACGTTACTGCCACGCTTTAAATTACATACTTAAAAAATACAGCCGTGGTTTACTCACTTGAGATTATTGTAGCTCAGATCCAGTATCGTGGTGGTCCGCGAGAACTTTTCCGCAATTTTGCGTGGAATTTGCGAGAGCTTTTCGTACGCAAGCGAGAGCCTTTCCCCACTGCCGTCTGGATCCGATCCGGTGGAACCACTAAAAGGGGAACGCTGTTTGTTAGATACGTTGAAATTTCAAACAAATGTGATCTACAAAACACATACCTCATGTTGCTTTTAAGTGATATCGAGTCTGAGGACCAGTCGTAGTTCAGGTACAGCTCGTCGTCATCGTCCACGTGGGGGTAGTTTTCGATGAAGAATCTGGGGAATAACGAATTGAAAATTAATTTAAACGAGGTTTAACTTACAGTTTGATTTCTTAAACTATATTTTCTACGTAATTATTGGGAAGTTTACATCATTTTCCAAATTTCCTGATTCACAGTCCTCCCTGAGATGGTTTCGTTTCACGATACTCTGTGCCAACACTGTAAAGCTTCCCTCCTGTTGTCACCATGAACTAAATGGTACTGAACTGCGCACGATCTTCTCTTCGTCCCCTGGCAGAGCCGTTGATATCTCGACGCATGACTACCTTCGCAGGCGTCGCCGACCTACCCGGTCTAGTGAAATGTCGTCGTACAACAGATGACGACTTGGACGCTAGGGTGGTCCTACTTAGTTAGTTTAGTACATCCCAGCAGCTAATCCCCATCGTCTAATAGGTCAACTCTAATGGTACTCCCGAGCTCGAAATGAGGCCAACCGAACGAAACAAAAAAAAAATGGCGCCTTATCTTATCACTTTGGAGTGTTCCTCCAAAAAAAGTAAACAGAATCCGGTGAAGGCATTTGCTAGAGCGAGAGCATCGAGCTTGTTCGAAACGATCAGTAGGAAAAGGTGACTGATCTTATAAGAACGTTCTAGCAATGTCGTGATCGTTGAGCTGTCGAAGCTTAGGGTAGTCCACTGTTGGCCGACTACCGTAAAGCGCTGGCACGATCATGGTGGTGACGAATGCTTGATCTCCCGAGTCTTGGACTGCAGTGAAAGTGTTTGGAACTCTTTGGAGTGTGAACAAGACTTTTGATTTTTACACTTTTGCCTGCTATCAGCACAGATTGCAGATACTAGAAAACAGTTGATGAATCAGCTTCTCAGACGAATAATACGGGCGTTGACAAAACGTGATCTGAGATTTTCATAGATTATTCGTAGAATTGCCTTGAATTTGATTTAAAAAAATATATTAATATGCATACAAAAAATAGTTTTCCCATTTTTAAAATGTTTTTTTTTTGTCATATCTGTTAAGTTATGTTTCAGCTAAAGAAGAAACTTTCTACATTGCTCTTGTAGCATATTTTCAGGCTTTACCACTATTGGACTATTTTTATAGATTTTGTTTTTTTTTTAATATTAAAAAAACATTTTGAGGAATTTTCGATCTTTTTAAACTTTAAGCTTTATATTTTTTTATTTTGATGAAACTTTATCCTTTCATTCCATGTGGCAACAGGAGTCATTTAATTCATTGTTCCCTAAAACATAGGAAACCCAATTTTTATTTATCATGGACCTTTATCCTATATCCCACAGAACCTACAAATTTGCCGAAAACACCAAATCCACCAGTAAATTTCATATTCAGATACCGATTTTCGAATATTCACACGCTAATTTGGTATGACCGCCCGTAAAATTGTATGAAGACTTATGTGTACACAGAAAATCATGGTAATATTACATCTGGGAAGGGGTACATCTTTTATGTCAGAAAAAGGTGTAATTTTACCTCTGGAAATGCGTGATTTTACCACTTTTCTGGTGTAATGTCACTTTTTCAGTCTAAATTGAGGTGAAATTACATCATAAAAGAGGAAATATTCAACCTTCCAAAATTACAGCTTCCAAATTTACATTATTTTTTTCTGTGTAACAATTAATGATAACAATGATTTTGACATATAAAATGCATGCACAAGGTTTAGTCCAAACCAAAAACTTAAAAAAATCTCGAAAAAAAAAGAGAAATTCTAGAAAACTTCTCTTTTGTTTTATGTTTTTCTTGATACAGTTTAGTATTTTTATATGCTTTTGAAGGTTTTGTGTTTATTTTAGTGTTGAATGTTTCTATTAATAGTTTTAGCACTTTTCTACAACCTCGTTTTATTTTCTGTTTCTTTTTTGCAACATCATTTTCTAGAAATTTATTCTATTTTTTAAGTGTATTTTTCAAATAAAGTTAAAACATTCGTTGCTACTCAAACAACAACATGTGTCAAATCATAATCTGTAAAAAAAATACCTGTTCTGCAAAATAGGCTTTAATATGGATTTTTAGGATTTTTTAGATTGAAGCCAGTCTATAGGCAGGGTTGAATCTTGGAGGGTTAAGAAATAATTCAAATTTAAATTTTATCGAACTTCAAGTTAACAGATCCGCAGTAACACACAGCTAAAAAAGTAGTAATCCAGCTGCGTGTAAAAGGCCTGGGTGTAAAATAAACTTTGCATTATTTTATGAAATTCTGTGTAATATTACACCCTGAAATATGTAGCCCATCAGTATAGGAAATCTACTTGACCGAAATGTCAAGCTCATATATGCGTTTATCCTTACAACTTTTCATCGGTCTGATGGCCCAGTGGGCGAAGGCGCCAGTCCTTACTGTTGGTGCTGGGTTTGAATCCCGTCGGTTGCAACTTTTTTTTGTGTTTGCAAAAATTGTACATACAGTGTGTAATATTAAGTGTTTATTTTGACGAAGGTGATGTGCATGCTTTTTCATGCGATTTTACCATCGGATTTTTTGTTGTGCAGCTCAATAGGGCGAATATGCGTTTGTAAACAATCAGTCTATCCCTTATGCTCAAGTGACAGTTCACGTAAAGTAAGAGGGGGATAGACTGCTTGTTTACAAACGCAGATTCGCTCTATTGAACTGTTACTACGAAGATGATCTTTACACAAAAAAAAATAATACAAAATTCTCGAAGTGCATTTCTTTGAACTTCTCGATTTGAATATGTAAAGCCAAATAAGATAATAATTTTGAAACACATTGATTTTAGTCGACATTTTCAGTGATATTGGTTTCATTTAAATGAAACATTAATATTTAGCTTGAAAGTCAAAATATGAGTTTTGATCAAATTGATTTTTACTATGCTGGTTTTGCCTTCTCTTTGCATTATTAAGCAAACATCATGATTGCTGGTTAATTTATTTTTTCAGAGCAATTCCAGCTCAAATCGAGAATTTTCTGGTACTTTTGTACCCGACCCTCTCAGATTACAATAAAACTTTTTGTTAATTTAATCTAATCGGTCTTTATCGGTGAAATCTGACGCAAATTTTAGAAGAAAGATAATGAAATTTTAGGTGGATAGGTCGACTAGGAGTCATAGAAGAAGATATAAAGGACGGAAACTAAGTCAGCGAAGGGCCATTTGAGGAAGTATGTGTGTGTGATCAAGTCTTTTAGCCTTCTAATTTGGCTCTGTACAAGTACTGAGCGAAACACACAGTAAGTGTACAGAGACAACTTATTCCTGCAGCGTCATCCATATGACTCCCGGACGGCTTTCTTCTAAAATTTGCGTCAGATTTCACCGATAAAGACCGATTTCACTATTTTCGATCATATTTTATGAGAAAATAGCCTAAGGTGTTACAAAAAGACTCACGAAAATGCAGGATGGTATGTCACTCCTAAAAAATACAAAAATCATTTACTAAAACTGTTTTTGAAGTGGTTTAAACGTCAAAATTTTCAAAAACCGATAGCGGGAATCGATTTCTCAGACTATTTTAAATAAAATTCTTCATATTGACCATTGTCCTATTCTATTCTGGTAAAGATACTGCGGTTTCAAAAATAAAAATGTTGAAAAAATAGGTTTTTTGATGGTTTTTGGCAATTTTTATATGACAGACTTGATTTTTCAGTCTCGAAAATATTTTTACCGGAAAGCTCGTCCAATTTCTCATAAGTTTACCTTTGACAGCATTTGAATTGGATTAAGGGGCTTACAGATATAAGCTGAATTTTCGAGACTGAAAAATTAAGTCTGTCATATACAAATTGCCAAAAACCACAAAAAAAACCTTTTTTTCAACATTTTTATTTTTAAAACCGCTGTACCTTCACAAGGATTGTACATACGACAATGGTCAATATGGAGACTTTTAAAATTATCTGGGGAATCTATGCCCACAATCGGTTTTTGAAATTTTTGATGGTTTGACCACCTAAAAAAACGGTTTTATTAAATGAATTTTGTATTTTTTAGGAGCATCTTAGACTATTTCCTCACAAATTTTGAACGAATAAAAATCGCAATATCTCCTTTAAATTTAACTTTTAAGCTTGAAAATTAAAAAATCTCATAGAAGTGGCGTGTATTATTCTTTCAGTGTGTTTTTTTTTTCAGAATGCCCGTACAATTTTCTACTAGTTTTTCTTTGATCACTTTTTGATGCGATGCATCGGCTTCGAGATACAGTATTGTTTTAATTACAAAATACAAAAATATTTAAATAACTTATGCCCTTCTTAAATGTTATTTTCGAGTACAATTGGCTTCATATACACAAAAATGGCTTATATAGGCCTAAGATAACATGTCTGCAAAGTTTCTCGATTTGACCAGGAATTGCTCTTCAATGTGAGTAAGCAATGAACTTGTGGAAAAATTTATAAATGTGAAATGAATTTGTTTTTGACTTAACCAAAATTAATTAAAAAAAACACACACACTTTCACATGAAAATAATAGTTTGGTCGCAAAATTGCATAGTTGAGTGTTCCATAAAACGCGTTGTGGTGGAAACCTTCAAAAACGTTTTCATAAATTGGGAAACTACCAAAAATCATAAACTGCTTGCGATGTACTGAAAATCCTGTTTTCGTAGAACATATTGTTCAAAATTTTATTCTAAAACATTCAAAAATATTTTCAAATTTCACCTGATTTTATTTTGAACCATGCCTATGAATCTAACCAATCCTATTGGTAACGAATCTATATTAGCCGAAATTGGTTGAATATTTCATGCAACGAGTTTAAAGTTTCTTTTTAGTTAATGAAGATCAGCGCTAAACAAAAAAATAAGTTTAAGTTTCCCCTCCCTTCGCTACAAAATCAAGCGAAGAGAAGATGTTAACAAAATGGTGATTCACTGTAACTTTGCAGGGGATTTTCACTTAGGTAACATGGGTAAAACTCGATACGTTACGGCTTTTTTTACAATTTTTGGCATATTTTTCCTATTAAATTGTCACAAATTCACATTTTTCTAAACTTCACAAGCACTCACGCCATTGTCCTTAAAGGCACGACAGATCTTAAACCTGGCCAAATTTCACCCCACTAACGTGTAAGCGCGTCCTGCTAAGTTGTACTTACTTCTCGTTGTACAGTATGGTGTGCATTGTCCGGCGTCGTCTATTCGCTCGGTACACGAGCTGATAGAGGTGCAACGAGTGGTCCCGGTACAGCGGAATTTTGACGAACTTTTCCGAACACTTGAGTCCCAAATAAAAGAAAGTGGAGAACAATGCTCCCTTTTATTTTTATTTTTTGTTCAACCGAAGATTTTCGGGTAAACTACCGGTTTCAGCGGGTTTGAGGAAATTTGTTTGAAAATCACAAAATTGTTTGAAAAAATCGCGCCTAAAAGTAATCGAAGCTGATTTGTTCAAATTCCAACCAATCGACACTGCTCATCACCGGCAAGTATGTTTGTAAATTCACTCGAATTGCGCGCGATTTCTTGGCACAGTCACGTTTGTTAGGAAAGGACGACCCGCCAGATGTAGCGTCCTGTTCGATCCGATCCAGTCGACTGAGTGACCAAAGGCAGTCGAAGCCGTAGCAGTAGTAGGTAGTTGCTAAAGGTTCTGAGATTCTGTAACGCATGACCGCATCTTCCCCGCTACCTCCTTCTCCTGCGCAGTAGTTGTTTGTTCTACAAGTCCATCTATCAGCCGCAATATGCTGATAGCTGTGAGACGAGTAAAAATAGCCTGTTACTTGCGACTTGTACAGCAAGGAAGCAACAGGCTTCGGGAAGCTTGGAGAAGAACGTAGAACACAAAACAACGATTGCAACTTATTGCACATATTGTCGGACATAGAGAGAGCGAGATGGAATCCAGAAAAGTGAAATCGATAGGGATTTACTGCCCTGTCCTATTGTTGTTGTCTTACCACTATCGCGCCAAAGTCGGCGATTATTGACTGCTTCTACCTCCTCGAACTATTGAACTCTCAAACTCTATCACTACCTGCACTTGTACCGCTGTGTACTCGAGGGAAGTTCTTGGCATCGACTACCGAACCGAACAAGAGAGGAGAATGCGATTGGGTTGTGAACACGAAGTTCGATGCAGTCACACAGTGCACAGGTCATCGAGGTAATCGCCCAGTACGTTACAATTCAGTCGTAGCGATCAGCGTTACAAATTTGGAATTTAACAAATGTTTTTCAACATTTGAGTGGAGTAGAGGACAGGGATTCTCAATTGCTTCGCGTGGTTGACCGTTCTTTAAAAAAACAAAAAAAAAAAACTGTTTTTTTTTTAATTTAGCAAGGTTTTTTTATTACATTTTAATATAGGAGCAATTCTCTGAGATTTCGGTCATTCGATTTTATTTGTGTTTTATAATCCGGCTGAAACTTTTTTGGTGTCTTCAGTATGCCCAAAGAAGCCATTTTGCATCATTAGTTTGTCCATCTAATTTTCCATACAAATTTGGCAGCTGTCCATACAAAAATGATGTATGAAAATTCAAAAATCTTAGCGATATCTTAGCAACTAATGGTTCGATTTTCAATGTTAAAATATGAAACATTCGTAAAGTTTTCCGATCTTTTCGAAAACAATATTTTCAAATATTTTAAATCAACATTTCAAAAAGGGTCAAAAATTCATTATTATGCCCTTTTAAAATGTTAGTTTTGGTTTAAAAATTTTGAAAACAATTTTTTCGAAGAGATCGAAAAAAATTACGAATGTTTCATATCGTAGCATTGTAAATCGGACGATTATTTGCTGAGATATCGACGTTAGAAAATTGTGGGTTGTTTGGTGAGACTTAGAAAACATCAAATTTCCTGTTTTTAAACCTTTGCATGGCAATACCTCAGCAACTAAGGGTCGTATCAACAAAGTTATAAAAGTAAAATATAGAGAATTTTCTCAGCCTTTCAAAAAAAAAAAAATAAGGTGGACAAACATGTGCACTAATTAAAAAAAATGAAAAAAACTGCTACTATTTTCAAAAAAGACAACTAAAAATGGCTTTAATTTGAAAACGATGCACATTATCAAAATTTCCCTGAAGTTCTTTTTAATTGCAAAATTGATTTCACATCGAAAAGTGAAGTTGAAAGTTTTTGACGACTAATATTTCGATTTTTTTTTTCAAAACGTTACTTAATCCACCCTTAGGTGGTTGGTGCCTTCCTCACATTTAGAAGGTAATGCTATCCAAAATAGATACAAAAGGGCGGACCTTTCAGTATTCTATCAACTTGATTCATTATTCATACCGTCAGGTTGGGTAGTCAGATTCAGGGCTCTTATGTGCTTATAACTTTTGATAGGGTTGTCAGATCTGCAATCTACTGAACTCATTGAAATGGTCTTTTAATTACCTATCCAATGACAAGTCGCATGATAGATCTGGATAACGTTTTTGTCAAAATATCTAATATCCAGACTCCCAAAAAGTGTATAAATAACACTTAAGTGCGTATAACTTGTAATGGGGTTGTCAGATCTGCAATCTTTTGAACTCGTTGCAAAGGTCTTTTTATTACCTATCTAACGACAAATCTGCAATTTATCGAACTCGTTAGAAAGGTCTTTCGATTACCTATTCAACGACCAGTCGCATGATAGATTCGGACAACGTTTTCATCAAAATATCTGAGATCCGACCTCTAGAAAGTTAATAAATAACACATAAGTGCTTGTAACTTTTGATAGGGTTGTCAGATCTGCAATCTATTAAACTCGTTAGAAAGGTCTTTCGATTACCTATCCAACGACCTGTCACATGATAGATCCGGACAACGTTTTCATCGAAATAAATGAGATCCGGCCTCTAAAAAGTTCATAAATAACACTTAAGTGCTTACAACTATTGATAGGGTTGTCAGATCATAAATGTTTTTGACGCATTGGAATGGTCTTTTTATTACATTTCTAAAAATATATATCATGACGGGTTTTCTTACAAAAACCACCCTTTTTACAATCTTCCGGACTTTTGTTAAAATCGTTTTTTTAGCATAACTTTTGAAGTACTTAACCAAACTTTATAATTTTCAATAGCGACTTATGGGACCCCAAGACGGATCGAATGAGACCATAACGATCCAAATCGGTTCAGCCAGTGCCGAGATAATTCAGTGCAAATTTTTTTGATCAACATCCCACCACACACACAGACATTTGCTCAGAATTTGATTCTGAGTCGATATGTGTGTAGCCGCAAACTGCCTCCAGGAAATCACCCACCACGTGGGAGTGATCACAGACCGCGACGTGCTTCTTGCTTGTCCGCTTGCTGAGATGCGACTGCCCGACTGACAGCCGCACGCTGTCATCGAGCAGTTCCCTGTTGTCACTGCGAGAGTGCAATAGGCACTCTCTACATAGACTGGCACGCTCTCATGCGTGTGCCCCACACATCTCCCTTCCTCTCTAAAATAAAATAATTTGATGTTCTGTTGAATTGCACATATTACATTTAAAACTAACATCGACAAGTATCTATACAAATGTTTCGGATAAAAAGGTTCCTTTGTTTTGTTCCGGTATGGCGAATACCAATTTAACACTTAGGGGTTTTTTGTGTTCGCCGCGGAATCTGACTGCCACTGGATTATTAGTCCAGTGCGCGGTCTGATTGATCCATACAGGCTGACAATATTTCTACCATCACGCACCGCATTTTCTCTTATCACTCGTCTGCCTAAATCAACCGGACCCTAAGATGACAGTTTTCGTTAGTTGCGCGTATTCACCGTCAGATGGCGAGTGGGCCTCGTCGGAGTTCGCCCATTAAATACGCAACTCGAAAATTGCATGGGAATCATTTTTTTCGTAACGGCTTTCACGGCACGCTCACTTCAACTGTTCTAGACTAATATTTGAACGTGGCATATCGCTAAACAAGTTTTTTAAGAAAATGATTCCAGACTGCTTATTTTGTCGTTTTAAACCGAAACAAGGCAAAAACTATATTTATTTAAACTATTCGCCATTTTCAAAAGTTTGGATAGATAATATCAAAGGCCGCCATCTTAGGCCCACTGGGCCCACAAAAAGGGGTACGCTCAGTTTGTATGGGAGCTGTCAACATGCTCCCGGGTTGGCCTAAATACATTTTTGATCAACGCTTGTTAAAATAAATATCCTTCGCTAAGTTTTCGCAAAAACTATAATTCTTTTATCATTTTCCCCTTTTCACTTTTCATAAAAGGTCATGAAAAAAAATGATTTAAACTTTCTCTTTAACATAAGATCTTGTTTCGCATAAGTACTCTGTTCCCTATCTTCTTTTGAGTGGGATGCCTGACCACACTTTTGTCTTTTTCTTACCCAATGATTCATCTGACTTCTCTTTTTATCTTTACCGTGTGGTTCACCCAATTCCACACTTCTCTTTTTTCTTCAAATAGCCCGGCTTCTCTCCTTTCCCTTTGACGAGCGGTTCACTTCTCTATTTTAATCTATCTATCCCTCTATCCTTCTAAGTATCTATATTTATCCTTCCCTCTTTATCTATCTACCAAACTCTTTCATAAGCTAGCTCTCTCCTTATCTAACCTTCTCTCTATATAATTCCCTTATATATCCCTATCTATCTTTCTATACCTATCTCTTAAACTCTTACATTCGCTAACTCTGTCCTTATCTAACCCTCTCTCTGTCTAATTCTCTCAACCTCCCTTGTCTCTAACACCCAGCTACATTAGTTATTGTAAACGATAAACCTAAACTAGTCACGATAGCCTTCGATTGATCTTTCTCAAACCTTAAACTATTTAAACCCACATTAACGTATTTCCCAGTTCCGAAATATTTTAGCAGAGCTGGTTTTGCTAGAATGCTGTAAGAATATCCAGCTCTGTGAGAACTCTGCTAGAATTTTGCTAGAACGTGACTGGGTTGGCATGCTTCATTTTCTGCGAAACCAGATTCTACATAACCAAAATGTACAGCTTAATGAAAACACTAGTCTAAGAAAACAACTAAGTCATTTGTTACGTTCCTGGCGTACTCTGAGCGATTTAAGCCACTCAGTTGTTCGAAGCACATGTTTGAACATACTCACAATCCTCATCCAACGATCAGTGACTCTTTTTATTCCCTTTCCGATCAGTCCGTACGAATGCACTCTTCCTTCTCCCTTTAAGAGTGGGCTTCTAAAATACACCCTTTTTTTAACTCTACAGAGTGGTCTGATCTACCGCACTCTTCTTGTTTATTTTTGAGTAGTAAGCGCTAACTCGTCTTTTCCCCTTAGAACGATCGATTTTTTTTAGAAATTATGACTTTGCCTAGCGGTCCTCGGAAACACGCTGTGGTGGTGCGGTCTCAAACTCTCCCACACCTTTGAGTAGTCCCTCAAACTACACTCTTTCTCATTCGAGCGGTCTCAAAACACGCTTTGGTGGTGCGGTCTCAAGCTCACACACACAACTTGAGTGGTCCATCAGACTTCACCCTTTCTCGTACGAGCGGTCATCAAAACCTCGCTCTGGCGGTGCGGTCTCAAACTCACACACACACCTTGAGTGGTCCATCAGACTTCACTCTTCCTCTTCCTCGATCTGGTGGTGCGGTCTCAAACTCACACACACACCTTGAGTGGTCCATCAGACTTCACTCTTCCTCTTCCGAGCTGTTCTCAAAAACTCGCTCTGGTGGTGCGGTCTCAAACTCACACACACACCTTGAGTGGTCCATCAGACTTCACTCTTCCTCTTCCTCGATCTGGTGGTGCGGTCTCAAACTCACACACACACCTTGAGTGGTCCATCAGACTTCACTCTTCCTCTTCCGAGCTGTTCTCAAAAACTCGCTCTGGTGGTGCGGTCTCAAACTCACACACACACCTTGAGCGGTCCATCAATCTTTACTCCTCCTTTCCGAAATTGGGTCTCCTGACCTCGCACACATACATACCACAAACTATTCCATGCGTCAAATCTTCTCCAAAGGTGTTCTTTACAAACACTGTTTAATTTCTCAACGACTACTACTTTCTCATCACCAACGCACAACACCAACCGCAATCCGTACGGCACTTTCCCAAACAAACAAAAATACTGGAACAAACCCACAGTGTGGGTGATTTTCTGGATGATTTCAAAGTGAAAACTGCAGGATTTGCTATAATAAAGTAAGCAAAATATCTGCCACGGTCGCCAAAATGTGTAGCCGCAAACTGCCTCCAGGAAATCACCCACCACGTGGGAGTGATCACAGACCGCGACGTGCTTCTTGCTTGTCCGCTTGCTGAGATGCGACTGCCCGACTGACAGCCGCACGCTGTCATCGAGCAGTTCCCTGTTGTCACTGCGAGAGTGCAATAGGCACTCTCTACATAGACTGGCACGCTCTCATGCGTGTGCCCCACACAATATGTATACATGAAGGTGGGTCTAGGAGGTAAAACTAAGAAGTTCGTTTTCTGAGTGATTTTATAGCCTTTCCTCAGTAAGATGAGGAAGGCAAAAAATCAGTATTGATTAAAAAAAATATAACTTGGTCAACGATTATTTGCACAACCTGAAAATTTCTGAAAAGTTGGCATTTGATGTCCTATAAAACATATCAAAAGATAAAAAAATAATAATAGCGTTTTTTTGCAAATCAAGTTTTTGTGACAAAAAGTTAAATGATTTTTTTACGTGTATCATTTGAAAAATATATATTTTTTTGCCGTGTATCATTTTTTCCAGTGTAGTCTATATCCATACCTACAACTTTGCCAAAACACTAATTCGATCAAAAAATTCCATCAAAAGATACAGATTTTTGCATTTTCATACATCATTTTTGTATGGACAGCTGCCAAATTTGTATGGAAAATTATATGGACAAACTAATGATGTAAAATGGCTTCTTTGGGCATACCGAAGGCACCAAAAAAGTTTCAGCCGGGTTAAAAATATACAAAAATTAAAATTGAAGAAAAAAGTCCGATTTCGTAGAGAATTGCACATTTATTATACATGCTAAGTGGTATGACTTAATGCTCTTTATCTTTGTTGAATTTTTCGTGTTATTATTAACTGATCACATTTTTCTTATTTACTTCAAATTGTTTTACATTATTGCATTGAATTGAATACATTTGGGTTGTTTGTGATTTGGGTAAAAAAATCAATGAAATATTCTTGATTAAGGACCAATGTTCAAGTAGGGTAGACGATGCTGACGTTGGTCTTGATATGTAGCAATGAAAATGCATTTTTGACGGTCAGCAAATCCCACATTAGTTACATGGACCATGACTCACCCGGAGGTTGGACGCTGAGCCACTGCAGTTCTTATCAGTTCAAGACCGGCTTTTGAATTGTAGTTTTTTTTTGCCATGATACAATATTTACATTTGCTGAAAGATTTCTTAGAACGAAACTTTTGTTATAATTTAACAAAAGTTTCGTTGGTTAAAGCTTAAAAAAATATATTTTTTTAAGCTTTAACCAATTTAGTTACAACTTTGCTTTGATATTTGGAAGATGTGTGAATATGGTGAATTATTCAAATTAAATCAATTTAAAGTTTTTATGTCGTTGTAATTTATAAACCCTCCAGATCGAATCTTTTATACCCTTTCTAAACATTTCTCATTTAATCATCAATTCGTTCCATTGACATTGTAGTCAACTGTTTGTAATCGGACGTGCGTCTGTCTTCTTGTTTACCAGGATTAATCTCTAGGCTCAGGTTATTGGACAGATTGAATGAGAACCGATGACCGGCGACGTCAACGCAACTTCTAGCAAACAAACTGACCGTTCTGTTACTAGGGCAAAGAATAGACGCTCTTGTTGATTAGGGGGCACGGACACTTGCAGATTGAGTAATAATTAAGCTGGGAGGCAACATTATGCAATGCTCTTTTTATTCTTCACAAAAAGCGTGGTTCAGTAGGTCCCTGTGCTGAAATCCAAAAGAGATAAGGTCAAACGATGTGAAAAAAAACTTGACAATTTAAAAATCACGTGGACAGATATCATTCAGGGAGTTTTGAAACTGTCCTGATTGTAAGTGTAGTTGTGTATTTTTTAAAAACAAATTTAAACTTATTTTCTCATCGTTTTAGTGGCATAGTTGAAATAAATTCAAAAATATTTAGGATTTTATTTTCTACCTGAAAATAAAAGATAGAATTTGTTTTTTATTAAAATTTATAAATAATTTTATTTTGAATCTAAATTTATTTAAAACAATGCTGGACTAATTTTGACCGTTTTGGTTTCATTCAAGACGGATCTTGAGTATAAGATTACTTTTAAAAATGGGTTTTTATTATTTATTTTTATTTTTGTTTGTTTTGTTTATAATTGTATTGCTCTCGTTTTGTCGTTTGCAATTGAATACAAATGGTCACAGCTTGTTGTTTAATGTTTGATTTTCTTAACACAACAATATATAAAAATGTTAATGTGGCGTAATAAAATTTATTTAAGCGAAATTTGGATTCAAATCTTCTTTAGGTCCGGTAACTATGCTCTTCGAAAGAAAGGTGGTCAAGAAACAGCTTTACGGACGGCAGGACAAAAGAGAGGAAACGTTTTCTTGGGGCTTTTCTTCACCCTCTCTGGCTCTCTCTTTTTGATTCATGTTGAGACATTTTTCAATATTTCAACAATATTTGCAGCGAACTTTGTTATCTGTACAATTAATTTGCTTTTTTAAGCATTTTCCTTACAAAATTTATAACTGAAAAGTTTTCTAAAACAACATCATTTTTTGCTTACACATTTGTTAAAAAATAAACACATTCAAAACTGAAAGAAATTCTTTATAAGATTTATTCTGTAAAACAATTCAAGTATTTTTTTATCGTATATTTTACAATTTTTAATTTTTTTTTGTATTTATGTTTTCTTGCCCCAGTTTTCAGTTGAATTATTGATTCTGAAAACATTAATATTGAAATGATAAAAATTAAATTAAACATTGCTAAAAATTTATTTACCGCATATTTCATTAAGGGTCAGTCATAGAACTATTTTGAAATGCCGTCGTGAGCCGGATGAAATGCCTTCACAGGCCGGACGTTAGACAGGCCTGTTTTAAACTAAAGTCATGAAGATAAAAAGATTGTGTTTTTGTCAGAAAACCCGTCAAGTTACATATTTTTAGAAAGGTATTTGAAAGACCTTTCCAACGAACCCAAAAGATTGAAGATCTGAGAACCCTAGCACTCAAGCGATATTTAAGAAATTTTCATTAATCATTTCTGGTAATCGATTCTTTGGTTTATCGAATTATATTATTTAATTGTCGATAATATTATAATGTTTAATCCAAAATGGCGTTCAAATTGGCATGATGCTTATTTGAAGTAAAAAGTTAGAAAATAAATATTGCACAATTTGCACCAAATTCTCTCCCTATGCAAATAATAACTGCACACAAAATGTTTGCAAACTCGATTATCCTAAGGCCTTGGACAAATTTTCCTTTGGATAATCGAACCACGAAAAAAGGAGTTTTCCTGTCAAAAATAATTAAAGCTTAATTTTTACTTCCAGGCAATTTTTTATTATTTTGAAACTATAGCTAAAACTTGAAGTAACAGTAGTATTGGCCTTTTATTTGTTTTAAAAAAATTATTTTTAGATTATACAAAAAAAATATTTTCAAAAAAAAAATGCTCTGTAATACCACAGACTAATAATACCACAGAGAACGTTGACGTTTACGAACGATAACAGTAAAAAACCATCTGTCAAATTGGTCGAACCTGTGGCAACAGAGGCGCCTCTAGTGGATGCTTCACAAATCAAATTCAAATAGATCGTAACGGTTTTTACACAACTGTACATTTGTTATCTGTGATAATACTATTATTTGTTTGAGTTTTAATAACCCATACCAACACCAACTTTGTGCTAATTAAAATGTTCGCATCGATGTGTTCTCTGTGTTAATTTAAAATAAGCCACATTGTATTTACTTGTGAAATTTCGATATACATTGGAAAATAATATCAACTGAATCTTCAAAAAGAGAAAATACTTCATATTCTGTTAAACTATACGAAACTTAGCTGTAGATTTTAGTCTGTTGTAGTCATAGCCCCTTTATATTACTAAAAATGGTTTTATGTTCATAAGGTAGATGTCACTAGTGGTAGGTAGAAGATCTTGTAGTGATTTAAATATGAATTTTCTTAAATTTTTCAAAATAACTAGTGAATTAAAACAAAATAGATAAAATTTGATGTGTGCAATAAAAAGAAGTCAACAAGCAGCGTACATTACTTAAACACATTTTTGTTTGTATTTTTTTTGTACATATTTTGAGTTGCCTCTCTACTTGGATTTTTTAAGCACTTTTTGAACACAAGCAAAATGTCATCACGAAACTGTCATCGAAGCAGCTGATAGAGCAATGTAAACAAATCTTTGCGCCAAACCATCGCCGACTGTTTTGGCCAGAATCAACAGGAATCAACAATATTTTATCCTGTTATTAATATGGAGTCCTTCATCCGCGGATCCTGCGAATCCATGTGTCCCAAACCGGAAATTGAACTGTTGGCATAACATTTTAACATAAAATAAAACATAAATTTAATAAAATTTATTTGCAGTCGAACCCGCGAAAAACTGGTCCACTTTTACGAGCTAAAACCAACAGCCAGTGGCCACAGCCGATCGTCACCGGACCCGGAGCGGATGGTCAAGGAGTTTGCGCGTTCGGCCGCCGGCATGCGACAACCGCGGCACTGGGAACTACGCACCGTGCGGACGCTGAAGCGAACCGTGCGCTTCCTGCTGACGGAGTAAGTTTAACATTTTTAGATAAGCTTTGTACACATTTTGTATGAGCGTATTATTTTGTAGAATTATTCAGGACGAGCGCCGCCCGTACAGCTTCCGGTACGAGTTTGTTTTTGATCGATTGCGCGCAATTCGGCAGGAGCTGGTCATGCAGAACCTGGGTCCGGAGGAGACGCTGGACATTTTGGAACCTTCGGTGCGCTTCCTGGCGTACAGTGCGTACAGGTTGTGCGAGTGCCACATCAGCGAGTTCGACCCCAAGATCTGCACGACGCACGTGCAGGAATGTTTGAAGAAGATACTGCGATGTTACGACGATCTGGACGTGCTGGCGAAGCGTTACGAGCGGTCGCGCAGAGTCGCGATGGAAGGATTGTACTTGATGTTCAACTTGGGAAGTACGGAGGCGGTACTTCGTGGAGTCAACCTGCCTAAAGAATATCGGGAAAACCTCAGCTTACAACTCTCAACCAGCATCGAGTACCTTCGGGGGAACTTTTACCGCGTGCTTCGCAACGTCGAACGACTTCCCGCGTTGGAGGCCGCCGTCGCTACGCTCAAACTCCCAGACATTCGGCGCCAACTGCTGCTCCACTTCTCGGCGGCTTACGCGAGCAAAGTGTTGACCGTTCCACTCGAGTGGGTCGGTCACGTTCTGCACTACCCGGAACGCGACCATCCGGCACTGCTCGAGGACTGCCAGTACTACAACCTGCAACTGATAGGGGCCGACGACAGGCCGAAGAACCAATCTACCGTGAAGACCTCCTCGACGAAAGACAACTGGTGGGACGAGGAGGATAGTTTCGAAGAACGCGGCGGAGACATTCTCGGCGGGATGACGGTGAAATTCGAGAGGACTCGGTTCGATTCCAGCAAGCCGACGGTAAGTGGAACCCTTTGAACAAACAAAAAACTAAGCCAGCTTCAGTTTGGTTTAGCGAGTTGATCCGCGAGCACTTGTCGGTGTCGTACGCGAGCGCTTCGAATTATTGAGCTAATTGATTAATTTTTGTCTATTCGCCGGTCGTCGGTCTTATTTGCCTGTACAGAAACAGCCACGCAGGACGGAGTGCGCGGACCGGAAGCTGGGTCAAGTGGCGTCGCTGGCGGAGGTGCTGTTGTAGTGTGCGGAGAAATCGTTTTAAACTTGATCAAAATGTTAAAAATGTTACGAACGATCTCAGTGATGTGTTATAACGATTATTTTTATAACATGATTTTTCTATTGTAAAATTGCACTTTCTTCACTCAAGAATAAAAAAGAAGTTCAGAAAAATATGTAAATTGTCTCGTGGTACAGAAAAGTTAAATCTCAACAGGTAAGTCTATAAACCATAATTTATTTTTCACAAAAAATAGTGCCAAAACCTGATGAAAATCACTCGTTTGATCGGCCCTCACGGATGAAGAAATCACACCGCGAGGTGATTCGGCTCAGCTCCTCCAGCGAGTAGGCGGAAATGTCCTCCGCTTGGAGCACCTCGATGCGAGCGACGAGCGGGAAAACGTTGAGCAGCTTTCGCAGCTGGTAGTTGGTGATCTGCAGGGGAGAGAAAATCAGTTACTCAGTTGGAAGGCATCATACAGTCATCCTGAAAATTCGAAACAGTTTAGGGATCGTCAAATGACCCGTTCTTAGCGAAGCTACACCAAAATTTCACATTTTCAATTTTCAATGAAATTTGCTTAATGGAAAATTTCATTTTTATATAGATTCAATAATGGCAATAAGATAAGACTTTTTTATTTTTTTTATTTTGAGCAAGTTTTTTTTTGTAAAACTTTACTTCTTTTGTTTTATATATTTCTTGTTACATTTTTAATATGTTAATTTGCATTTGTCTTGTTTAGTTTATTTAAGTTTCTTATAGTATTTGGCTTACTCTACCACCTCCTATCATTGCCTTTTTTCCGTTTTTACATGTTTTTACAGTCACTTTTCAATGTTTTGCTTGTTTTCACGGATTCTTCTATAGAACGATACCATTATCATTTAAATTGTAAAAAAATGCTTAGAGGCATAGTCGGGGACAATACAAAAATTACTGCATACTTATTTTCACAATACAGAGCAAATGTTAGTAAGAAACACAGCCAAAGTTGATCCAAGAAAAAAATACATTTTTAAAAACATGTCACACTTCCTCATTATAATTTTCTTAAAATTTAAGAGTTCTTCTTTCCAATGCTTTTCAAAGATCAAACAATTCTTTTTTCAATTTGTAGTAATGTGTTGAAGAACATTAGTTTAGCCGGTACAACTGAAACGCTGAAAAAATTAACAATGATTTTTGAAAAGAGCTCAAAATTGGTCAAATATTCCAAAAAAAAAAACAACAAATGAGTGAAACTCTCCCATATCGGAACGAAATTCACTCAAATCTTAAAGGGATCAATTTTTACGTGTTACACACGCCATTTTGACGTTTCGAGAAAAAGGCGTTTTATGTTTGACCTTGAGCAAACCAAACTAGAGCACGCAATGTTAACAACAACAAACACGTTTTGTTTGGCTGACCGTTCTGTGCATTGTCCCGAAGTTTGGTTGAATTTGGTTGCCGGAGTCCCTAGTTTTAATTACAAACTCTGGCATATACGTATGTCAAACGCGTTCGAACCTGAAATCCCTTTGGCCGGATGTCACACTTACAGCAATGTTTAGGGTTTGTCAAAATAGCACGACAAGATTGAAACTTCTGTCATATGAAGAGTGACAACAATTCACGGAGTTTGTTCGGTTTTTATCGTTTTTATTGATTATCTCAGGGCAGAAATCTAATTTTGGGGGATCTGTGAAGGTCAAAAGATGAGGCATTGTGAGCTGCACATGCGAGCGTTCTTAACTCAATTTGGCCCAAAACTTGCGACAAGTTGAGATGAAACGACAACGAATGTTTTCGACAAAATTATTAAAAAGTGCTGGGATGGTGATGGCTGGTAGAGTAGGACGTATTGCAAACTAACCTGATATATTGTCAAATTTGCCAACTTGTTTTTATGATCCCACATAAAATAAAATTTTAAACCTGTTTGAAGGCAGTTATCCCATAAATTCAGAAGAGATGAGAGATCGTCCAATGAAAAATAAAAATCGTAAACGCGAATTCTAGATTAAATTTTCAAGACAACCTATGAGTCGTGGGTTTCATACGCAGATATGACCTTTTGAAAATTTATTCTAGAATTAAGAAAACACAAGTTTCGTCATAATCCTGAATTTTTATGTCCGACATTTTCCGCAAAAAGAAACAACACGTGTGATGTCAAACTGTCAAACGAATGCAATGTGGTATAAAAAATGTGGCATTGTTTTGACCGTAACCAACAGCTTATTTTGCATTAAATCGATAATTTCTACAACTAATTAATTTAATGTATTTAATTAATCACTTTTGTCACGATTCTCGGTCTTAAATGCTCAAAATCCTCCCCAAAGAATTAAAAAAAAATAGTTTGCAATATGTTGTAACTGCTATCGCGACCTTCTACAATTATTTGATTTTTTCGAAGAAAAAAATCTAATTTTAATTGTTTTTAAGTTATGGGCATTTAAAAGGTGTGCAAACGAACAACTCAAAGCATTTTTGAATGTGATAATTCGCAATTGGGTACACTCAACCCCCGGTGGTTGGTCACTTTTTCGTTTGACACTTTTTTAGTTTGTACCCCGTTGGTTGGTCAAAGTCAAACTAAAATGTGACGAACTGTCACTTTTTACACGGCGCTCACGCACACTATCAAAACACACGTTTCGTAGTGTGTGTGAACTCCGTGTAAAAGGGGGTGTCAAACTAAAAAGTGACCCCGTTCGTTTGACAACAGTTGGTGTCAAACCATCGGGGTTTGAGTGTAATAAAATGAAGCTTAGATTGCTGATATTATTGTTTACAGCGATAAAGCTTATTTTTCTGAGTACAATGACCCTTTGTACGACCACAAAGAGTTTAAAATTGATTTTTAAATTAATTTTGAAAAATTAATCTCGCGGTCCTTCTTGACAGAAATGTTTCTACTTGGCAGCTCGTTTCAATGGGACCATAGTTAATCCATCAAAAAATGTTGTCTTGTCAATTTATTTTTTTTGCATATAAAAAAGCTTTAAGACCCTATTGTTGTAATTGTGTTGGTTTTTTACAAAACATTAAGCATTGTAACTCACCGGAGTATCCACGATGAGCTTCTTGATGCCGGGTACAATCGCCGATCGGCTCCAGGGTGCCAAACTGCAGTACGCCAGTTCCAACTCTTGCAACTTCGGAAGCAAGTTCAAATAGTTGAGTAGATGTGACGGAAAGGCACAGGTCTAAAATTGGAAATCACTTTAAAATTTACGCAGCAATTTAGAACATTACTCACGTAATCGCACAATGTCAGGCTATCCAGCGATTGCAACTTTGCACGAAACAGCGATTTTAGAATGTCCAAGTTGTACGAATCGCTGTCGAAGCGATTATAGTTCGAAACTTGGAGAAATTTCAGATTTGGCACGATCTGATCTAAAACTACGAAGAATTTTGTAGGTTCCTCCAAGTAGATGGCATCTAGGACTAGCTCGACCAGATTTGGCAGACGAATCTGGTAGATGTCCGAATCTGCCCCCTCAAAGCTGGCCTCCGCTACGGTAAGACTCGTCAGACGTTCTAGCCGCTGCAAGATCACCAACAACTGCCACCCATCGTCAACGTCGTACACTAGGAGCTCCCTCAGAAGAGAGCAATTTTCCGCAATTACCCGAATTACAGCCAGTGAAACGTGCAGCTCTAGCTTCAGCACGGTGATCGCCGTACACTGAAAGAAGAAACAGCGGGCGTCGTCCAGCTTGACGTCGTTGATATCACCCAAGTCGCAACAAAGTCTCGACAGTCGAAGTCTTCGCAGTGACGAGGGGTCAATCTGCCACAGAGGTTGAAAGTTGTTCTCGGTTTCGGTGCGTATCGAGAGACTGTACAGTTGACCGGAAAGCAACCAAATGGCCTCCCAGGGATATCTCCCTTTGAACTCTGCACTGAGATGGAGCAGGTTCGGAGCCAACTCGGCCAAATTGAACTGCTCGTTGTCCATCAGGCTGTGCGGAAGTTTGACCCGTTCCAAACCCGCCAAAGAGTCCACAGTAATCGCTGGCAACACTGCCGCAAGTTCGTCGCGACGATCAATAAAGTCCTCCACGGTGAGTTCTCTCAAGCCCGGAACGTATCTCAAAACGGTCAGCATCGAGTTCAAATCGAACATCTCATCCTCGACGTCCCAGATGAAGCGAAGACTTTCAAGTGACTCTCCAAACTTTAGCAAAACCTCCGATATTAACTCGATCCTATGGGGTTGATCAACGATCGGACGATCAACCCTCAGACAAACATGCCGAAACCTTCTTCCGGTTGTCTCCAAAACCTCTGGTACCACTCCGTCGTCAAACGCGGACACCGCCACTTTCAGCTGGACGTTCTGCATACATGGCCATGAAAAGGCAACCTGGGACCAGGTGAAACAGACCGCCGAAGCGCACTTGAGATCGTCAACCGGAAGAAGTTGAAAGATCTGCTCCAGGATCTGTGAAGAATGCGAATGATCAAGCTTTTGTAGGTGGTTTTTGGAATGGTAAAATTGACTTGCCTCCACCGGAAGATTGTTGATGTTCATCGGGGCAAATTTGACAAACTAAAGTCGTGTTTTTGGCCGCGATCAGTTTAAGTCGGGGAAGTTGTGTAAGGCAAGGTTCACCAGGGCTGCGACTGCGCAGTTGAAGTGTGCTGGGTAGGGAATGAACGGTCTGCATCCAATGAACACCTTCAAACAGTTTGGCTATCCTAATTTACAGTTTTTTTTTTGCTTTACTTTTCAGTGTGAAAAAGGTAAAACATAATATTGATCACTATTAAAACAAAAAAGAAACAAATTAGATAAAAATCATATTTTAGATGTTTGTCTTGCAAAACCAAAATCAAATTATTCGCTCTACAGCATTGCCTTGGCGTTCTCGATTGCGAGATTCCTACTTGAAACAAGGTGTTCGAAGGGCTTGGATGTTGAGGCAATTGCAAACCTCTTTTTACACCTAAGCTTCCATCCACCCCGGGACTCGGAAGTGACGACCTTTGGATTGTGAGTCCAACTGCCTACAGGTGACTCCACCGAGTCAGGACCCAGGGAGACGACTCCTACACCTGGACTGAGCTATCGACCTACCCCTCTAGGTTAGACCGGGGCCAACATTTACTTCCCCGTCCGACAGAAGGCGTGGTCAGCCAAATCTCGTCTCGAAAAATGCCACCGGGACCTTCTGGGATCGAACCCAAGCCGACTAGGTGAGAGGCAACCACGCTTACCCCTACACTGAGGGTCCCGCCATGTTTATCTTTATGTTTCCTTAAATTATTCAGACTTGAAAATTCAGATTTTATTTTGTTTTTTGTTATTCTCCGCCAAATCACACGAAATCGGAAAAAGTTGCCCCGATCCCTCTTCCTATTTTCGATATCGCGTGACGTACGATTCCTTTAAAATTTAGCTTTAGAAAAAATACATTTTTTTCATTAAATTACATGTCAACATGGTGATTAGTAAGAAATTGGAGATCAAATGGACTTTTATGTGAAATTTTCCGTTCGATTTGATGGCGTAGGGGAGAGTGGGGAGACTTTATCCCTATCTCGTCAGCATGTGTGTAAAAACATATGCTATATGTTCTGAAAAGTTGTAGCCTTCAAATATTTTTGTTTTTGAAAAATGTTCGGATTGAGTTACATTTTTTTAAGTGTTACAAAAAACCTCCAAGTGATTTCTTATATATGTTTTAATAGGTAGAAAGAAAATCAAGGAGAAACTCAACTCCTTGTCTTTCCACAGAAAATGGGTACAGTGTAGCTGTCAGTCGGTTAAAGTCACTTACAAAATGAACTTTGAGTGATTTGAGTTCATTTCTGACGTCACGATTTTCTCCTCTATAGAGAAGAAAATCGTGACGTCAGAAATGAACTCAAATCACTCAAAGTTCATTTTGTGAGTGACTTTAACAGTTTGGCCTAGTTTGACAGCTACATTGTCCTATGTTTTCTGTGGGAGAGAAAAGGAGGCGGATACTTTATGAAAATCATACTTGTCAAAATTCCTAGCCTCAAAATTTTGTCACGAGTTGCTTTTCTCCTCTATATTCTATTTGAATAGAGCATAAATCAAATTTGACAATTTTCGTATTTATCACATTTAAAAAAATATGATTTCCCGCGCCATTTTTACCAATGCTGTTAATCGTTGAATCAACGTCATCGATGTCGATGATCGTTGATTTAAACGTAATCGTAATCGCAGCCATCGTTGATTTAATCGTCATCGTCAACGGACTCGTTGATTTAAACGGCGTTGATCAACGCGTTGATTATCGATAATCAACGAGTTGATCAACGGCGTTCTTTTATAGTTTTCTAGAGTTTTATGAGGAAAGAATAATTTTTTCATAAATGTTTTGATTGGGAAACATTCTCAAATTGATGTGGCATGGTTGTTCGGGTATTCGGGTGTACCAAGAGGACCGAAGTGACCGGATTTTAAACGTAATTTAAGCCCTAGCTAATTGCTGGTCACTTCCATCTCCATTTTGGTTCCCAAGTCAACCAGGATTTCTTGTGTAAATGACAGCGAGAACGGATAATTGAGAACCGAGATATTGTCGGATTTTCACCGGAATTATTGTTCCGGCGGGTTCAGTAAGAGTCTCGCGTGGCTAAATATCGACACAATTTGTTTTTCTATAATACAATATTGAATTGACCACATGACCCATGTTCCAGAACCCAGATTAAGATTGGCCAAGATGTCAAACTTCGTGACAAACCGGAGTAGCCTACTGTGGCTGCGATTACGATTACGTTTAAATCAACGATCATCGACATCGATGATATAAACGCCGTTGATTTCAACGATTAACAGCATTGATTTTTACCGATTTTAGCTGTCTTAGATTCAAATGTTAGGTGATTAGTTGGCCTTTTAACATAAGATGCATCTTTCAATCCCGAACATTTTAGTACTAAAAAAAATATTGCTCATCGCTTGAATTTCAAAGTTATTGCTATTTTAGTGAAAAAGTTGTTTTTCTCGTTTTAGTCATTTTTTGTTTCTTTGCGCGGCGCGTCGAAAAACTAATAAGCAATATGTTTAAATATATCACGAAATCCTGTTAATGATACCTGCCATTTTTAAGTGTGTAAAATTTCCCTACGAATCCGATAAACATATTTTCAGGAAATTTTTTTTAGGACCAGCCTATTTTTGGAACCGGTACAAGCCGCCCTAATGGCCAAACAAAAAAAAAATCATATTACACAAATTATGTAAACTTGCTGCAACTTACAGAATATCAATGATTTGGATAAATAAGAAAAAAAAAATGTTTGAAATTTCTACAAAATATTGAAGGGAATTTTAAGTATCACCTAACATTTTGAAAATGCCGGTTTCAAATAATTTTAAAATGCTTGGCGTGAATCTAAGAACTTTTTTGATAAAAACCCATCAGCCGAACAAAGTTGAATGTTTAAGCTTTCAACTCATGCAAAACATTTACAATTTTGAGATAAATTGAGAGGGGAGGGGGTTATGTGCATTACTTTAAAGGCGAGTATCCTACTCTTCTCTTCTAAAAATTCCTAAAATTCGTATTTAGCACCAAATAATCTTCAAAACAGGTTTTAAGAACTCTGCCTTCTTCGTAACTCATTTATTTATATATTTATTACCAAAAAATTACCGTATATCTTTTATTCTAGTGTAGCCTATATTCATACCTACAACTTTACCGAAGACACCAAATCGATCAAAAAATGTCTTCAAAAGATACAGATTTTTGAATTTTCATGCATCATTTTTGTATGGACAGCTGCCAAAATTGTATGGAAAATTATATGGACAAACTAATGATGCAAATGGCTTCTTTGGGCATACTGAAGGAATCAAAAAAGTTTCAGCCGGATTAAAAAATACAAAAATTAAAATTATAAAAAAATACCGATTTCGTAGAGAACTGCTCTTTTGTACTTTTCGAAACTGCAATATCTGAGAAAGGTATTTTTCATGTAAACCAAAATTACACTTTGCATAGCTAATCTTTAAAGTGTAACAATGTTTTGTTTGTGATTGTTTTAGAATGTTGTTGGGCATGCTAATTGAAGAAATTTGATGAAAACACCAACCTTCCACGCCTTCTACGATTAATTCAGAAATTCAGGGTCACTTGATGCTCGGAGCACTTTAACCAGGGCTCCGGCGATTGCCTGATATGAGCTACCGAACAACATTGGCAATATGGCGTCGTTTGTTTACCAACATGAGTTTGTTTGTGGACGAACCAAAAAATTTACTTTTTTGTATAAATTTCTATAACCGTTGTTTACTATTTTCAAAACCTTACATAATATTTAAAATTTCGTTAAATTGTAGAACAGAAAAAATATATTTAAATTTCTCAATTTAAACCGCTTTTATCGCGATTTCAAGCAAGATTATGCAGCAAAGCATCGTACCTTTAGTTTATCTTTAATTTTCAAACCGGTTAGCTGTAGATTCTTGTTTAAATTTTGAAATTTAGCATAAATTAAGATAAGTTGCAAAATTGCCAACTTCAGCCATGTGCAACGATTTCCACTCCACCCATGCGGGAAACCGATAATGGGGTAATTCAAGAGTTCCAGACGGTCAAAATTCCAAAACGTCATTGCCAGTCTTCGGTTCTCTGCTTTTGTTCGTGTTTGAAGTTTCGGGCCGAGAATCTGACTTTAACAGACCTTATAAACAAATATTTTCGTTTTGCTAAATTGATTTTGAACTTGTTGGTCAAACGTTACAACAATTTTAAGGTTAACAACTTTTTTTTGTGAAGGTGGGTTTAGAATGCATAATTATTTATTATTTTTTGAAGTGATTGAATAACATTTTCTCAGTTTGGAAAAAAAACATTCAAATTCTTGGACATGGCTTTCGAATAATAGAAACAATTAAAATGATTTTATTTTTTTTATATTGATGACCTTACAGTCTAATAATTGTTTTTTGGTTCCTGCTTACATTTTTACATTACATTAAATACGTGATAAATTATTTGGTTGTGATCCGATTCTACAATAGTTGAGGCGATGGTTTTTGTTTCATTTTGATTGTTATTTTTTAAAATTTCTAGTTGTCGTTCGTTTAGCATAACCACACAATACTGAAACATTCACGATGCTTACTCTTTATTAATTTTTGTCACACACACTATCAATTTTTGCTACCCACAAATAATTTCCGATTGCTATCATTTTGTCATCACGGTGGAACAGTTTTTCACTAATCTCTGACAAGCGAGCTATTTACAATGTTTGGTTCAAATCATCACGGCTTTACCCTGTAGCGGAGGAGTTTCAGTTTCTTCAGTACCGGCTAGCCGCCAGCAGTGCCATCGACGCCAACCCCAAAAGCACCCAACTCGCCACCGGTGTCCCCCTCGCGACGCCACTGTCCTTGCCCTTCTTGCCCTGCTTGGACCCCGACGGTTTCCGCACCTCTTCCTCAACTCGGTTGCTGTTTTCCACCTCACTCGGGGGCACATCCACGCCCAGGTCCACGTCCTTGATGATTTCGTCCGTGTTGAACAGCACCACGCGATCCCCGAGCGGTTGAATGGGCCGGAAGTTGTGCGTCAACGGATGGCCCTCCTCGTCCTCGAGCGCACGGAACGCCTCGATCTGGAGTTGTGAATGAAACATTGTTTTTTTTTGTTTGCAACGAGAGGAAGGAAAAGAACTCAATTAAAGAAACGTGAATGAAGCAAATTGAAACGGCGGCGGCGGCGGCGGAAAATGATGGGGATCGTAAATTTTACACTTGATGCGATGGCCAAGCGGAAAATTGCTATAAATAAAAGAATGTCTTCAAAGAAACTCACATTAAATCATTTTACTCAATGTGACCCAATTTATCTTTGACAATATACAAGCACTAACGGCTTCTGACTCACATTGTTTTGCTTTTGTGCTGAAAAATGCTGAATCATTGTAAATCCACTTTTGTTTGTGTTTACTTTTCATTATTTTTAATTTCGCATGAGAAAGGACAAATTATGCAGCCTGCATTCTACGAAAAAGCATGTTTGGAGTTTTTTTTTTTCAAAATTACCGCCAAAAATGTATGACAAAAGGTCGAAAGACATATGGAAACAGGACAGAAGGTCAGAAGGGCTAAAACACTTATTTTGAACATAGGGCTTGATTTTTAACAATTCCAAAATTTCACAATAGCTTTTGAGCTATCGCGAGTTATAAAATGACAATGGACAAAAACGATTTTTTCACAAAATTTAAAACTTAAGAACCTATATTTTAGCAATCAGCAGTCCAAAACCTGCCCGCAAAATTGTGCGGAGCCTTGTTTGGAATTGATTGTTAATAATTATTAATATTTCAGAAAATTTCAAAAAAAAGTTATTGTTCAATTCTAACAAATCAAAGTCAGCTTTGAAAACAAATAACAAATTATAAAATTATAAACCGAAATTTAAATAAAAGGTGCAAATAAAAGCCAAATAAAGAAAATTGCAGGATCTCAGCTCTTTAAAAGTACCGTCAACTGGGGCGAATTGGGACATCAGTTTTACCCATGTCAGAGCACAATATTTTTTTCTGATTGGTTTCGGATAGAACAGACTCAGACCAACAAAATGTGTACACCCATTTTCAAATTTAAAACCTGTAAGTGCTCTAAACACTGCTGTCCCTATTCAGGCTGTAGTCCCGATTCGCCCAGATGACGCTACCGATGGTTTTCCTCATACAGTATTTTAAAATATAGTTGACTCTCTGGTTGTCAACATCCAAGGGACCGTCGAGGAAGAGAATCAGTTCACAGAACGATGCAAAATGAAGACTCGATTGAAACTATTTTTTTCTAGGTACCCAGCTATGGGAGAGAATCATAGCAACGTCCAGCAAACAAAAACAAACTAATGTCAAACACCCTTCAAAGCTTCGTTTCGCAAAGAAAAATGTCTATGCAAGCCATGAGAAAGTGACAATATTGACAACCGGAAGAGATTTTTAGAGCAAACAGAATCCAAGAGACCGGCGAGGAAATATCGAGGAATAAAGCCAATCGAAGTATGCAGTTTGAAGGGACTGAAGAATTCATCGATAGATGGAGAAATATTGATATCGAGAAGATCGACAGCCAGAGAGTCGACTGTAGTTATAAAATTAACATTTTTTATATTTGTTTTCCAAAAATTCCTATAAATTTAAAATGTTGGAATTTAAATGGAAATTTAAGTAATTTGTTTACTTAGTATTGCATTTAGTAATAAAAAGTCAAATAAAAAATCCGTAAACCTTATTTTCTAAAAAGTTCCTAGCTACCTTTACACATTTTGATAAACTTGCCCGCAAAATTGTGCGGAGCCTTGTTTGGAATTGATTGTTAATGATTATTAATATTTCCGAAAATTTCAAGAAAAAGTTATTGTTCTATTCTAACAAATCAAAGTCAGCTTTGAAAACAAATAAAAAATTATAAAATTATAAACCGAAATTAAAATAAAAGGTGCAGATAAAAGCATGCCCATATAAAATTTATGACAATTTTTTTATTAGTATCCAGTCATCCCACATATCCGGAACATCCACAAATTTAAAAAAAAAATTTCGATTCGAAAATCTCGCACACCACGAGCCTTCAAAACCTTTAAACGCTGATGTTATTTTGACAGTTTGAGCTGGTGTGAAAACGGCGACAGACCTCACACCACACAGATTATATTATTCGAACTTAAAGTACCATGCATCTACAGCTAAATGTACTGAGAACTCATCTCTATGGAGAAGCATGGTACTTGAGTGCGATTGATATGCCAGAAGCAAGGAACTGACACGCATGCAGTTTCCTGAAATCACCGCCAGAGGCGCTGTCAATATTGTTTACATGTGGTTTTTGAAAAGGTCGTATGAAATCCATACATAATTATTTTTCTTTTTATATTTGAGATAATTAGGAGTATTACGTATTTTTTTACAAATTTAAAATTTATTAGAATGTTAGATCAGAATTAACCTTTTCAAACGCCACGCGCCGAAAACTTGGTTCGATTTTGACTTCACTCTCTTTGTATGTGGATGACAGTCGCGACGTAGCAGTGGCCAAAAGCCGATATTTTTTTTTTACAAAAATCGTATTTCAGAAACCGGCCAATGCCAATATTTTAACTTGTGTGGTGCGAGGTTTGTCGCCGTTTTCACACCAGCTCAAACTGTCAAAATTGCACCAGCGTTTCAAGGTTTTGAAGGCTCGTGGTATGCGAGATTTTCAAATCAATTTTTTTTATTCTAATAGTTTTTTTTTTATTTTCAGGGTTTTTTCATGAAGTTCTGTTCTTTAGATAGTTGTGAGTCATCAGTTTTATTTATTACGAATTTTGAGAACTATTTGTATGTGCTGTTTCTATTTACAATCTGACGGAGCTTTGTTATGTTACGTTTGATGATTACTTGAACAATGAAAATGTTGAAATAATGATTTTTTATGTTGAATTTTTTATAAATAGCTAGTCTTTGACCAAATTTAGATGAATTTTGGCATTATACCAGTTTCAAAATGACTCCGATGTGCTTGAAATGTGATTTGAGTTTTCAAGTTTGTAGTCAATAATAAATGTGGGGAAACATATAATCTTTATGAAGAATGCATATAGAATGCATTCAAACTCGAAGAAACATAAATTTCATTCAGTGAATTTGGATGATTTTTTTTAAATATTCACATGATTTAATGAATCTAGTATGCCGCGATTTTTTGAATACTTTGAATTTTAGAAAAATTGAGGGTTAGAAGTTTGACTTGTTTTATGTATTTTAGCCAATGTTTTGAAAAATCTTTTTTTTCTGGGCTCAATTTTGGCTGTGATTTGTGCTAACATTTGCTATATTTTAGGTAGAAAGAAGTATGCAGTCATTTTGTAGTCTCCCAGACCATGCCTGTGCGCATTTTTTTTACAATTTAGATGATGATGGTGCCATTTTAGAGCACAGTGGTTCTCAACCTTTATTGATCCATTCCTTCCAAGGCTGCATTTCAAGAACTTCATTGCCTTCACATTTTCTTTGTATTATTTGAATTGTTTGAAAGGAGTTTGGAAGTTTTGGTGAAAATATTCACCTAATTGGTATCTTAGCACAAATGTCATAATTTTGGCATAAATGTTTGCAAAAAGATAACATTTTCACAACATTACATTTTCTTTCCTTAAAACAATTTACAAATACTTGAAGCATTTTTAGAACGATTTTTCACTACACGTTAACATATAAAAATCTGGATGCCAAATAACATTTAAAAAAAAAACATTTTTTGTCTATTGAGCAGTTCTCTACTAAATCGGTCTTTTTTCTTAAATTTTAATTTTTGTATTTTTTAATCCGACTGAAACTTTTTTGGTGCCTTCGGTATGCCCAAAGAAGCCATTTTGCATTATTAGTTTGTCCATATAATTTTCCATACAAATTTGGCAGCTGTCCATACAAAAATGATGTATGAAAATTCAAAAATCTGTATCTTTTGAAGGAATTTTTTGATCGATTTGGTGTCTTCGGCAAAGTTGTAGGTATGGATATGGACTACACTGAAAAAAAAATGATTCACGATAAAATTTTTTTTGATGATTTTTTATTTTACTTTTTGTCACTAAAACTTGATTTGCAAAAAACACTATTTTTATTTATTTTTTTTGTATGTTTTAGAGAACATTAAATGCCAACTTTTCAGAAATTTCCAGGTTGTGCAAAAATCTTTGAGCGAGTTATGAATTTTTGAATCAATACTGATTTTTTCAAGAAATCGAAAAATTGGTCGCAAAAAATTTTCAACTTCATTTTTCGATTCGAATTGGGATCTCAAAAATTTTTTTTTCAAAAGTGGGCAAACGCTTATTTTAAAAAATTAAAAACTGCGACTATTTTCAAAAAAAGTCACCTAAAAATGGATTTAACTTGAAAACGGTGCACTTTATCAAAATTTCACTAAAGTAATTTTTGATTGCAAATTTAATTTTACATCGAAAAATTAAATGAAAAAATTTTTGCGACCAATTTTTCCATTTATTGAAAAAATCAGTATTGATTCAAAAATTCATAACTCGCTCAAAGATTTTTTGCACAACCTGGAAATTTCTTAAAAGTTGGCATTTGAAGTTCTCGATACCAAAAAATAAAAAAAAAATGTTTTTTTTTTCAAATCAAGTTTTAGTGACAAAAAGTTAAATAAAAAAACACCAAAAAAATTTTACCGTGTATCATTTTTTTTCAGTGTAGTCCGTATCCATAGTTATAACTTTGCCGAAGACACCAAATCGATCAAAAAATTCCTTCAAAAGATACAGATTTTTGAATTTTCATACATCATTTTGTATGGCCAGCTGCCAAATTTGTATAGAAAATTATATGAACAAACTAATGATGCAAAATGGCTTCTTTTTGCATACCGAATGCACCAAAAAAGTTTCAGTCGGATAAAAAAAATACAAAAAAAATCGAATGACCGAAATCTGAGAGAACTGCTCTAATGTCTATTGTTTTTCTATTGTCTATTGTTAAGAAATAGAAATTTGCTCAAAAAGATGCAAAGACTCCCTGGAATAATGATCTCAAAAATTCGAATCAACCCTCACAAATTTATTTTTTTAAGAGCTGTCTAACCTAACAAAAAATAAAATTTTATTTTCTCATTTTTCAAAAACTGCTTGAAAGAATATGAAAACTAGCTTGAAAAATATTTAAAAAAATCTAAACAACTCAAATATTTTACTTCTGATTGTTGTATGTGAAAATTCACATTTCACAATTACATAATTTAAGAAAATCATTTTTTCAAATACTGCTTATGTTTGAGAGAATGCAATAACTAACAAAAATAATGAAATATTATCTTAAAAAAGACTTCACAAAGAACTCAAAAAATATTTTTTTAAACATATATTTATGGAATTATTCAGTACAATTTTAGGGTATTTATTTTTTTTCGATAAACATTTTTGAAATTTAATTTTGTCGGCTAAATTTTTAAAACACCTGCAAAGATGAAATTTTAGAATATAAAAACTGCTGTTGTATCTTATCAAATAAATTCACATACATACAAATACATGTATTGAGAGCTTTAAATGTTCAGAAAAAGTAAAAATAGAAAATATAAAAATTGAAATAACAAGCCTAGGTTTTAACATTTGGTTGAAAAAAGAGTTTTAGAATGCATTTTACAGGCGTACAGTTGCTTTCCAATCATTAGTTTTGAAAATAGCGAGGTATTGACGGATTGACGGAAAAAAACTTTTCATGGGACTGTACATTGGTATTTCATGAAAATTTAAATTGTTTTCAAATGAGCTCAAACATGCTAAATATGATTATAAAAGCGGGAAAATGCATTTTAACTGGTTTTCAGTTGATTAAACTTTAATGTTCATTAAAATTTTGAAGTTTTTCGAAAAAATATTTTTTTGTCCCCTGATTATTTAGACCAACTTTGAAGGGGGGCGACATAAACTTTGAAAAATATTTGCAAGGGCCTAAATAAAAAAAAAACAATGTACAATACGTGAGCAAATATTTTGTTACGATATATTTTCAATAATCATGAACAAATTGAAAAGTTGCCAGGAAAATTGTTTTTGTTTTTGTATCGAAAAATTCGAAGTTTTAAAAATGTATAAATAAAAATCGTAAATAATCTTACAAACGTCCTCCAAACACAGTATTCATGTTGGACATTCTCGCAACGAAAAAACATCAATAAAAAAACTGTCTTTCAAACACGTCTTTCTCCGTCCCTCAATAAACCGTTTAACGAGCAGCAAACCAAGGCAAAAAGGGCGCCGATCTTTCCCGCATGTTAACACGCCAGTCGGTGGTCGTTTGCTTCACTTTGTATCAAACTATACCGTACACTGACGACACCATCGCTCATCGCAAAGTGCAGCAGTAAATTTCCGTCCAAGCCAATGCCACAAAAATATCCCACGACGATTGCTTTAAATAACCACCGTCGTAAATGATTAAGTAACAAATTGTTGTCGTCGCCGCCGGCCGGTTCAAGAGATGCACCACGACCAAGTGCATTTCGCAGTGACAAGGTCAGGGATTGTTGTTGACGATCTCCCCCCCCCCCAAAAAACTCCTTACCTGCGCATGGGACAGCATGATCGGCTCCTTGAAGTCGATCCACGTGACCACTTCGCTGCACGGGGGTGTCGTCAGCGATCCGTTGTACGTGTAATAGTGGAGCAGGTCCTGCGCGATCAGCTCCTTCAGCGAGGGCGGATCGGCGAAGGTGGCCGTCTTGTGGGAGTTGGTCACGTTGCCCAGCAGCTGGACAAACTCCTCGTACCTTAAAAAAAAAACAAAACTTTAGCAAAAATTTTCCAAAAGTTAAACAAACGTTTAAGAGGTACCGCGGGTTGTCCTCGGAGGAGATCTCGTAGAAGAACGCCAGCACCGTCAGCCCGTCCGAGTGGTCGAGGGCCGTCTTGGCGTTCCGGTAGTCCCGCTTGAAGAACACCACGTGCAACTCCATGGGGAAGCTGTTTGGGCGGTGATTGAGGTTAGAATCAAGTTCTAGCAAATGCAGTAAGCAACACTCACATGTGATTGTCGATCATGTCCTCGCTGCCGAAGGTGTCATTGTCACCCCAGTGGAAGTGCAGCTGCGAGTACTGGTAGACGCCGTGCAGGGGACCCCCGGAGATCGTCGGGATGTGGTCAGACTTGACGGTGACGGCCACTATTTGAAAAAAAAAAGAAAAAAGTATTAATTATAATTATCACCTCGGCGTCGTCGTTCGTCGCATGATGGTGTGGCAAATTGTCAGCGATCCGATCAGGAAGATCTCTCACTCCTACGACACACTTTATCGAGTCATCATGTCGGTAATCGAAGTGGAACCCTTTTGCGATAAAAAGCGGCACGTGGCACGTGTGAATTGTTTCGTCAGCGAGCTAAATGAATTAGCGAATTTTATTTCTGGTGCGGCGCTCGGACTTACTTTGGACTGTGATTAGCACGTGTTCCGGAAAAGATACGGATTAACTAGTGCATTTCAGATCAATTGTGAAATTATTCGATGTCACTTAGTCGCAACAAATCTCACTCTTGTACTGAAAGTTTACCATGGAAAAAATCTCGTTAAATGTCGTTTAGCATGAACTTGAGGTATGTTAATTTTGACGCCTCATGGACCTGTTAAGCAGATCGCAATTTGAAGGGTTCGTAATGTAACGATTACCGCTATAACATGTTGATTCACAAATTTGAAAATTGTCTGGCATTATTGTGCTAAACCACCAGAAGTATGCGTTTCCCAATGGTTTAAACGAATTGATGTACATTTTCTTGCAAATCTATTTTAAAAATAAATACTTTTCTGTAATTCTGTAGTGATGAACTAACCTACATCATCACCAAAACTAATAATGCTGAAAAGTTTATTAAATCACTCATTTCAGCGCTGAAAAATTCAACTTTTCAACTTTTCAAATCTAGAAACTATTGATCCGATGTTCAATTAAAAAAAAAAATATAACTGAAATTTCCTCATATATTTAAAAAGTATTTTCAGAATTGCAATATTACGACTATCATCTCAAAAGGGTAATATCATAAGCTTTTTTTTAGTTTTGGATGTTGTTATCCAACATCACTATTTTTCATATCAATATATAGTCGCTTGTGTGCTATCTTGTGACACGTCTGCTGTAAAAAGATAGGACGTGTCACAAGGTAGCACACAAGAAATCTAGATTACTTTTTCAAAACAACCAATGCGCCATGGGTTTCCTATGTACATAGGATCTTTTGAAAAATTAAGCGAGAAATAACAACGCCTGTCACTATAGTAAAAAAGTTTGATCTTTTGTAAATTTGTCAAAAAAGAGTGTAATTAAAAAGTGAATATTTTTTATCTTAAAGCTCTAATCATAACCTACAACACCAAATCGAACCGAAAATACCTCCTCAAGATACGGATTTTTGAATATTCACATTCCCGTTTGGAAAAAAATGATGCAAAATGACTTCTTTTTACATATGGGTCATTCCATCTGAAGCGGAACAGCATTTGAAAATTACCCTCTCCGATCCTGCTCAAATTTGGCAGAGCTGTTGATACTATCAAAACATGCAAGAATCCCGAATTTCATCCAAATCTGACCCCCTCCATTTTTGTACCTCCCCAAAAAATCGACTTTTTGGCGATTTTTGGCCAAACCTCCTAGTTTCAAACGGCGATAGCTCAGGAACCACAAATCTCAGAAGGTCGGTCTTAGACTCAATTTTGAAGGAAATTGGACGTAGAATCCATTTCCGTGATCAAAATGTTGATTAATTTATTTTTTCTACCTGTATTGCGCAATTGAAAACTTTAAACGGCCGTATCTCAAAACACCCCAACTTATTTTTTTTATTTGACCTCACCATCGTGTTCCCCGGCCAATTTTACATAAGAATCACCTATCGACAGAAATGAATATGTTTCGTTCCAGAGATATCGAATTTTAAAGTTTTGTGTTTTCGAGATTACCTGCATCAGCTTCATTCGCCGCATCTGCTAGAAGCACACAGGCGGGCTGATCAATAACTGCTACCTGGCCATTTATTGAAATAATATTTCATCATAAATAATCTTCATCAAATTGAGCAAAAATTAACTGTATAATACTGTAGGAAACTGAAGTTTAATCGCAAATGTTTATCTGCTCAAAAAAAATTAATGAAGTGAATTTCTGTGTTAACCCACTGGACAGAGCAATGACGACACACAGTAAAGGGCAGAATTGGATTCCGACGGAGCGAGAGGAAAATGCAATTCTCGGATTAGTTTTCAAAAAGCCGTAAGAGCCATTGTTAAACAAAGTCCTTTTTGCATCGGTATTCGACCTACTTACGAAAAACCAATATCAAAATGCTCGAGATTGTTCATCTATACGTCCTTGTGGGTTCTCGTGGCGCAGGGGTAGCGGCTTCGGCTGCCGATCCCGATGATGCTATGAGACGCGGGTTCGATTCCCGCCTTATCCACTGAGCTTCTATCGGATGGTGAAGTAAAACGTCGGTCCCGGTTTCTCCTGTCTCGTCAGAGGCGCTGGAGCAGAAATCCCACGTTAGAGGAAGGTCATGCCCCGGGGGGCGTAGTGCCAATAGTTTCGTTTCGTTTTACGTCCTTCAAGTGCCCCAAACTTAAAATAAATGAAATTTTGTTTCATTTTCTAGAAAAACGAAAATTAGTGTCAGAGGTCACAATGGCTCTTACGGCTTTTTAAAAACTCACCCGAGAATTAATCTTGTTAGTGACACTGAAAAATAAGTGCACGATACATTATTGAGTAAAAATATGAATTAAAATGAATAAAATTTGTTGATACGTTGTACTCTAGTGAAGGACGATCACAAAGAGTAGGAAAAGGATTTCTGGAATGTATAAAACTGAAAAATGTAAGAAAATCACAAAGTTTGATCTGCTGCAAAGCGGCTAATTCTCCAAATTTAGTTGCGATGATTTCGACACCGTCCGAACAACAGTGTTTTTTTCGAGGGGTAGCTCACTTCCGCCTTTGTCGAGCGTTTAAGTTTATTTTTGCACCTTTCTGGGTTCGCTACTCCCTTTTTAAAGACTTTCCTCCTTTTGTGTGCCTTTTCAAGCCTTAACGCGCGTTAGCACTCCTTTTGGTTAGCCTTCCGAAGCGGTTGCACGTCAAACTGCTCGATTTTTTTTTGACAACGAGAACTGTCAAGTGCAAATGACAGTTCTAGCAGTAAATTTAATCGGGCAGTTTGTTTTGATGGAAAAAAGCAAAAGCTGTTTTAAATTTTAAATAAAAATAAATATTTACATGGTTATCTGAGGCAACCGACTAAATTTACACATTAGCCTTGCCAGAACCCACTTTCCGAAACCGGTTATCAAGTTGTTGATCTTCACAGCAGAATATCTCTCGGCAGAATCTCGTTCCATCCGACCTAGCGCAAGACCGCGGTCCATTCTCCGAATCCGTGTCGATGTGTACGATTCCGGGCAAGCAGTAGGTTGAACAGCGATTAAGAAATCCGGAGCTGAAACAGTATCGTCATCATTTTGTCTGAGATTGGGTCATAAAAAAAGGCTGAAATTTGTATCACCCAATCTCACCCCCCCAGACCCAATGTCACCCCTGATGACGGTAGTTGTAAAAGTGATGGGTCGTCGCGGTCATCCAGGAGGATCATTGTTTGGTCAAGCTACAACGGGACGGGTGGATGTTGGAAAGATTTTTCTGTGTAATATGAAGAGAAGCAGAAGGAAGCAGAGCCGGTTCAGCCGATGGACGAGTCAATCACGAAAGTGACGAAGAGTACAAGATTCACGGCTCCCAATCCGACATTCTGGAAGTTGCCCAAACTACACCAAAACGTCGCACACCGAAAAACACCCGGCTCAAACTTGAAAAAGTTCACATCTTCCCCACCCGGACGAACCTCAACCGGAACCTGCTAACCCACGAGGAAAACAAGCCCTACACTTGTCCCCTCCACTACAAGGGAATGCTCAATCTACTAAATTCTGAATGCTCTAGCAAAACTTCCTGATCCACCAGATCATTCGCAGGTCGTTTTCTCCATGTCTGGTGGCGGTGTCAAAGAAGCCTTCCTGAAACGGCCTAGTAAGAATGTCCGCAGCTGTCGTTTATGGTCCGATCTGAAACGGCACACTCATTTCTTCGCCATGGACCACATCATAGAGATCGTCTGTCACATCTATTACGTTACGATACTAGCAACGGTCATCATTCCGGGAGGAGGGAAAACCCATCCTTGCAGAACCGTTTCCCAGTTAAGCAGCCTATCCCAAACCCTTCCCCTTGTATATTTTATTCATTTATATTTTTTTTTACAATTAACAATACTTTTTTTAAATTAAACTAAACTAAATACAAGGAAATTAGATTGACAACTTTCGGCAACCTTCTCTACACCCAAAGCCCTAACTTTTCCAAAGGGTAGCCCACGAAACGTTTCTCTATGTGCCGCAGCTTATCCTATGCGGGCTACGGGTTGAAGTCGGTATCGGTTAGGATGCGAAGCAGGTCTGGATGGTTCGCGAAGAAAACACCGTAGACGCTGATCCGCTGGCGTTGAACAGAATCAGTTCCGACTCGCAGCGGATCAGCGCTGGGACCGGGGCGGAACGAGCTTGTTGATCTGCCCAACCGGATCCTACTAAACTAGGCCAAACGCGATGAGCACCCACACTGCCTGTTATCACCCAGGTCATCAAACGCCGACGACCGCAAACCAAGTTCTGCGCCGGAACCCGCACCTTACCGGCATGAATTCGGCATCTTTGCGTTTTTCGTTATTCTCCGCCTGGGAGTGCCGCGACCGCGATATTTGATGGCACAGGTAGAGTTGCGGTGCCGCGATGGTCAAGAATCGTGGAAAGACGGTTGGAGAATTGGTTGTTCTGTTTGTGCCTTCGAGAAAGGTTTCAAGTTCGTCAGATCAGAACTGCAAAAAGGAATAAAGTTAGGTCTTATAGAGTTGAAGCTTTTCTTCTCGTACCCTTTATCCACCTCCACCAAACAACAGAATTCGCGTTGTAATGTGACGCCCTGGCCAACGCCGTTTGCTCCGGGAACAGTTTCTCCAACGGAATCGGAAACCTCGTCACGACGTGCCGCTGTCCGAGCGTCTCAGTTTCCGCACCTTGGCGAAACACAATTCTTCAGCCGAATGCAAACATCCGGCGGCAGCTGCAACCTCGACTGCTATCCTGACACTTGTTCCAGTTCCTCCGGCAGTGGCCAACGATCCGCGCAGGAAAAACTCAAAAAATAATTCTGCTTGTTTATTTCGTTTTCGATTTTTTACTTTTGACAATCAAACTGCTTGAAAAAATAAAAACAAACACCGTGTTGCCAAAACCGAGGAAAAACTGCTCGATCTGTGATGGCAAGGTTGCAAGATCGATTTCTCGCAGCACTACATTCGAGCAGAAGCAAGCCGCCCTACGAGCGCTAACGCGCCTTAGCTGGCCTTATCTTGCCTTCTATCGTCGTTGTGAAAAAAATCGTCGCCTTGCGTAGCGTTCTAGAATTTCGAGCTTGTTCTGGTGCGTTTTGTTTTTCTAACGCGGAGTGAACTGCCCCTCGGTTTTTTTTCATCTATCATTCTTGGATTCTTGGAATACAATACGGCTGCACTATGGGGTATTTCCATATAAGCGAGCGGCCAAAAATATTTTTTTGCTTTTTTGTGACTTTTTTGTGTTGTTTGTACTTAGTATAATGAAAACAAATGAATTTTGATATTTTTCCAAAAAAAAAGTTTAATTTTCGATTTTTTCATATATTTGAGGCCACATGCATTAAAGTGGTGAATTTTGATATTCTTGCTCTGTCTATTTGATGCACGGAATGGCGGTTTATGCTATGTTAAAGTTTCTGATTTACGTTCAATCTCCCTCCTCTTTTTCTTGAGTTTAAATCCACCTCTCTTTGAAGGGGGATGGGGGGGGGGGCATCCCCCTCCAATTAAAATTTGATTTTTGCGGTGTTTTAGAATTTAAGACGGTTTATTTTATGGAACATTGTATGGATTCTCGTCCACGTTTTTGGTTGATCCACTTGCAAAATTCACGTTTTCCACGATAAATTCTTCTAAATCAAAATCACTATGTAACCGATTGTCTTTAGATTACTTAAAATATGAACTTCTTCTATGGGCTTTTGTATACCTCGTTTTGAAGCTACAGAACAGCATGCGTAGTTTTTCCTCTGTGGGTTTTTCCTGAGTTGATCATGTGATGGTTTTGCAATGTTGTAATTCTTACAAATATACTCGAAAGCAGTTCTCACGTTTTCAGAATAACGTCATGATTCGAATTCCCGGACGCTTCGAAACCCGGACACTTCATCTTGTTTTATCAATTATTTGGATATAAGTTCGTATTATGAATGTCAAAACTGTGTTATTTGATGAATTCCAACATCAACTTTCATTTAAAGTATGTTTGAACGCTGTAGTTAATGCCAAAACAATTAAATACAATAAAATGATAAGTTTACCAAAAATGCGAAACATTTCACTTGAAATATTTCATATGCGTCCGAAGCACCGGGAAGGCAAAGCAGAAATTTATGGTTTCGATTTCCTTAAATTCTAGCAAATGTTTATAAAAACTATCGATTGTTTTGATGTTAACAGCTTATTTGAGACCTAAAGAATGCCATTCACTAACATTTCTGTCCAAATTTGTGCGATTCATAAGTGAAATCGAGTGTCCGGAATTCGAAGCAAAAGTGTCCGGATTTCGAATCAGCTTTTATCAGTGTCCGGGATTCGAAGCACAACAAGTCATTTTAATTTTAAAATTCTGATGAAAAATTGTTAGAACAGACATATTTTGCATGCATTTTCTTGAAACTGACTGTTTATACTACATCCTTATGATATTTCTACATTTACAACTTATTACATGATTTTTTGCCAGCTATAACAAAAATGATATGCTACTAAGTGTCCGGATTTCGAATCATGACGTTAGTGCTTCGTTATATCGTACAGGGACGCTACGGTATTATTATCCATACTTTCAAAAGAACACAACAACGAACTGATATGAATATTCGACGAATCGTTTCTGTAAAATACTTAGAATAGGAATTTCTAATTTTATTAAACGTACCTAAGTACCGTAAACTGGGGTGACTTTGATAGCCCGGGGTGACATTGATAGAAATTTGATTTGGCCACTATTTTTTATACATCCAATGTAACAGTCACATTTTTGCATATATGTTCGATAATAAGCTTTCCCTTAATGCTTACATACTCAAAATTCTCAAAAATGTTTAAATATTAATTTGACGGGCATTTGAAAAACCTATCAAAGTCACCCCGGGCTATCAAAGTCACCCCAGTTTACGGTACCAACAAAGTCATGAATATCAAATCAATTTCAAAACATACATAGCAGGTACGTCATTTCTGCCTCCGCAGGTAAATAATGTGATTTTAACCAAGCGTATACGCGAAATCATTAATTTTCTTGCATGAATCAAAATGTTCAAAATGGCATAACTCAAAAAGTGCACATAGGGTATATGACCCTATTTTGGACCTAGTACCTATTTTGGACCTATTTTTATTAATCGAGGTAGTTCAAGCTTTTAAAGTACGAATTCACTGAATCCAACCAACAGAAAGTGTAGGCAGGATCGTTTTGTATCTTACCTCTTCCAAAAATGTTAACATTTTTGATTATTACCGCTTTTTCAGCCACTTTTTCCAACGCCATTCGAACTTCCTTTCATTTTCCTACCACATCGATTAGGTCCAAAAATTCCGGCCTCGTTGCTTATCAGATGTGGCTCGCGACACCTTGATGATTTTTTCTGTTTTACACTGACACCAAGCAATTTCGTCCGGTTTCCGAGCAATGTAACTGTTGTTTATTTAATTCTTTCTTCTTTTCCGTCACTAAACCATTGAAATAACTATTCTATTATCGAAAAAAACTCATTTCAAAATATTTTTTCAAATCAGCCGCGTTGGATCAGTTTTTGGAGCTACTTTGCCGTCGGTTCAAGGCTATCACCAACACATGCATAACAAGGTGTTGCCAGTTTTGTTTATCAATTTATTTCGATATTTCATTGAAATTGATTGAAATTTTTTATTTAATATTTTGAATTGAATTTCTTTACTGTAATTATTTGAATGAAATCTAAGCTTTAAAAAGCAAATGATTAACAGAAACAATGAAAATATGTTTTTTAAACGATAAAAATGCAAATTGATGCTAGAGATTTAGATGATTGTTAGGACCGATTGCAAAGTATCCCAAAATTTAAACTGATGTTGATTTATTTTTGTCTTAACATCATTATCACCAATTTAGCCGCATATATTTTTAATTTTTGCTTCAAAAAATGCAAACTGGCTACCCTGTTGGAATTGAAGGGGAAACGATTGAAAAACCTAAAGGGTCTAGTTCATTAAATCGTCAGCTGTCACCATGACAGGAGCTGTCAACATCGCTTACGAGTGGTTTTTGAAAAAGTCGTATGAATTAAATATAAAAAAATCTTGAGTTAGTTTTAAAAAGATCCTAAGCGCTAGTTGTAAACAAATCAATTTTTCGATTAGTTCTCGATCAATTTACGAATTATAAATAAAAAATGCGTCTTTTAAATGCTCTTTACTGGAAAACAAACAAAATTTGGTTTAGTTCAGAGAAAAAATCAAAAATGTGTCGGAGATCGTGATGGCTTTTAAGACGTATTGCAAACTAATCAGAGAAATATACATATGTATAATATATTTTTTGTAAGTTTTATCTGATTTTTGCATATTTATCTATATATAATTTTTTAAAATACAGTTATAACGATTTTTTTCACAATTGGCAGCGTTGGTTTATAATAAATTAAAATTACACTTTTAAATTGTACCGTGTCAATCATGTTAGAAACACAATTAAACAAGCTAGAAAAATAAAAATCTTCGAAAAAATAAGCATAAGAGGTTAATGCGATGTTAACATTATGAATTTTATGATTTGAGACATATAGCCGGGGTGACTTTTATAGGTTTGATATTTTTCCGCAAAATTAAATGAAGATTAAACATTTAATACGTACGGAATGGTATGGAATCATACTGACCGTGGTAGAGAAAGGCTCAAAGTACCCCATGAAGAACTTTTCATGAAATTTTGAAAAGTTTAAAAAGTTAGTTAACTATAACAAAGAAAATGTTGATAAATAGCATTATTTTCATCTTCTCAACGTGTCATGATTTTTTCAATGAACATGATTTTGAATCGTAAAACGGAATGCATTTTCGGATTTTTCGGACAATTTTCTACTAGGAAAAGGGTACTAGGAAAAGGTAAAATAAATAATATAAATATTATTAAGGGGTTATATATATGTAAATCGGCAAAAATGTCAGAGGTTGGTTTGAGCACACAATTAAACTTTTTTGAAAATCTGTTTTCAGGGCATTAAAAAAATATATTTCCATCTATTAACAAAACAAATTTGAAGACATTTGGTTGTATCATTGCCGAGATATAGCTATTTGAAGTTAGCAGTTTCAAAAAACGGGTGCCACGATATCTCAACATTGCTTCGACCAAATCGGCTCAAAATTATGGTGAAGACTCGTTAAACCGGTCTCTTGTGCATGACGAAGGCAGATTTACAAAAAAGATTATTAAAAAAAAAGATAAAAATATTTATCTGTTTTTCATATAAAAAATCGCCAGATTTTGATTTTTGTAATTTTTGAAAATTCAAAATTTTAAAATCGGGCTTCGTCATGCACACAGGACATATCCTAGGAGTCTTCACCCAAAATTTCAGCCAATTTGGTCCGTCCCATCTCGAGATATCGTGGCACCCGTAAATCAACTTGGTGTTCAGAGAAAAACGCTCTCAAAGTTTGACAGCTCGCTTTGCGCATGGCAAAATTTTGAGCTTAAATCGTCTCTAATTCAGTTAAATCATTAAATATCTTCATGAAACTTTCAGGAGTGATTGAAAATCATCTCTTAAGTTGATTTAATAAATTTTCTGTAATATGAAATTTTGTGATTTTCTACATGTATGTAACCCCTCAAATATTATTTGTTTTTGAAACATAATTTTAAAAAATCTCATAATTTAAAGGCATTTCCAGTAAAACAAATTTCATATAAAATGTGAAAACGTTTGATTCGTTTTTGAATTCAGTTAAACATGTAATATAAATCTATAATTTAATAAACAAAACTAGTTTCAACGAATTTCAGGCAAAGTTCTGAATTTTCAACAATTTCACCTAAAACTTATAAACTTATTTAACTAAATATTGACATAAACGAGTTTCTTAAAAATTATATCAGCAACCTAAGTGATGGTAAGTTCGAAGTAAAATTAATGTTTGAACACCTCAAATCTGCTTTTAACAAGACAAACTATGACTATCAAAGGCACCCTGGTAGTCAAATAAAGATTTTTTTCAAATACATATTACATTGTTTTTAAAGTACAACATCTAGTTAAACTTTTTGTCAAGCAACTGTAAAGTTTATCATGACACATGAGAAAGTTTCACACCAAGTTACAAGCTATAATCTCCCTTTTAAATTTCTTGATTGTTTAACAATATTTGAACAAAAGCTCTGCGTAAAATTTAGAACCTTTTTTCATTGTTATTTGTTATGTATCTGTGTCATTCATTTAATTTTAAGATAAGGTGTTTTTATTGCGAGTAATAACGGGTTGTCTTTTATGTTCTAATGCTTGAACAATTAGGTCATAAGAATATGCAAATTGTAAATAGGACAGAGACCTGCTAAAGATGCGTGAGTTTCCATTCAATATGATTAAAACACGTTTTCAAATTCAAATCCATTGTTTCATCATAATTGTTTAATTTCTGAAATAAATATTTTCCAAATTATAATCGTGGATAGGCCCTTTGGTTTATCAAACCGAGTTTTTGTAAGTGTGCGTGTTGCCGCCGCACGCCGCAATTCGAGTTGTCCAAATTTCAACCAATCAGAGTGTGGGTCCAAAATAGGTTCAGCGATGTCTCCAAAATACATTCAATAAGTCCAAAAAGCATCCAAAAAATGTTTTACTTGAAATGCTTATTACAATGGAATGGTTAATTTATTTTAAATTTTCAATAGTACACTTTGTTAAGCATAAATTAAGGCACAAAACAATCTTGAAACGAGCCAAATTAGTTAGACCGTTCCTGAGAACAATGCGAAATATGTTGACGCTTTGCATAGTAGGTCCAAAATAGGGCCATATACCCTAAGTGCACTTTGAAATTTGGAGACAAGTTAGGACATGGTTCAAATTTTAAGCTGCAAAATTTTCAGATCGCACAAATGCACACAAAAAAAGTACTCCATTAACAAAGTTGAAAAAAACTAAATTTTGAATAAAAATCCATCTTTTTTGATTTTTATTATTTTTTTTAGCCTATAAAAGTGTGTTTTGTAAAATGTTATTGAAAAGTTGAATCAATTACCTTTCTGAATATTTATAATGATGCAGGAAAAAATACATAAACAGCTACACAGTACAACTATGAAAAATAATCATTTTTTTGTCAAAAAACATGTTTTTTCTTACCATTTTCGCCTTTGAAGGTCTGCAATTCAGTGAATTTTGAACCTACAACTTTCAAACTCCGGATTTTTCTTAGTTAGAATATTAATTTTCGAAAAAAAAAACAAAAAAATAATTAGAGTATGTCGGTTTTTCGATTTATGGCCGCCTGAAACCCCATAGTGCACTGAGAGAAGCTCATTTTTCACAAAATTTAAACTTTAGGAGGCTGTCCAACAATTAAAATTATAGGCTTTTGGAAAATATTTGTGCTGTATTTTTTTTGTTGAATTATTTTAAATTGCAAAAAAACTGAAGATTGTTCGAATTTTTTTACATCGGAATGCCTAAATAGGGTGCACATAGTCTCCCCGCACGGCGCACTCAAGTTTACACGCGGTGTAAACACGGGGTGCACACCTCACTCTCTCTGCGGTAAACACTGTAGTGTGACTGCAGCGGAGAATGAACACCACTTTACAGCAGAGAGAGCGTGAGAGAACTATTTTTGTCCATCTAACAATGAAAGAAACGTTTCAAAAACATTCTGATCTGCTGTGTCTAAGTGATAACAGTTCAATTGTTAGCAAATTAACATGTTGTTTCATGCATTGATCCTCTTGCCCCACTAGTGGAGTAGAACGTACGGAAAATCAATAATTTTAAAATCATTTTTCACAGTAAAAAACATGGTTTTTTAGAAATTTGTTCTATCAAAGTCTAAGTCAAGACCTGGAATAAGATGAATATCAAAAAATCGGACTGATTTAATCTAGTTTTGAATGGGTTTTAACGAGCATTTCCTTAGCTTGTTACACTTGCCCCACATTTTTTACATTTTTTAAGACTTCATATCCTCAAAATTCCAGTTTATGCGTTACGTAATAAAATAACGCTCCCAATTCATTTTGTTCGTGATTTGTTTCAGATCATAGAAATTTTGTCTGTGCTACGTGGTGCATTTTTTTTAGGAATTTAATATTTGAAAAGAAATGCAACCTTTGTCGGATACATAAAATCGATCAGAAATTGGTGATTTTTCCCAACGTTTTGGAAGACAAAGAACTTAAAAAAAATATAATAAATCTTCCTCACCTGTGTGCCCATTGTTGGTCAAATTGGTCTGCAGCGGGGCAATGTCGAACCCGTCGAAGACCAACGGTGGCAGGTTCACCTTCTTCACGTCCAGCGAGTTGATGTTGATCGGACTCTGGTGCTTCCCGGTACAGCTGTTGTACTGCTCGCCCCAGTGCGATGGTCCTGCGAAGGTAGAAGAAATGAAATTGGTAAGGTGATGCCAGCTAAGGGGAGGGGGTGTGAATTGGAATCGACGACATGACACGCTGACGATCGTGTTCGATGAACCGTGAAACGTGACACAGATTCCAACAGCATAGATGGTGGACATTACACGAGTCTAGTCGCGAGTCGCCTTCTGACGTTTAGGGGGGGCGATAATTGAGTGATCAATCATTGATTGGGTGGTGACAGAGCAGGTTCATCCGGTTGATTAATTTATAGGTACGAAGCCGGCAATTGGGTTCAATATAAGGCACCTCAAGAAAGTGCAAGCGTCGCAAAAATTACAGGGGAGTTCAAATGATTAGAAGTTGGATACATTTTATTATGACAGTACAAATCAGGTGGAAAATTGTGGCGCGTTTGTTTAAAGTTTAAATTTTAACATCAATACTTTTTGGTTTTGGCAGGGTTGTAAAAATATCAAAATTCCAGCTCTCAGCAACTACAATTATGCCGCCTGCATATTCATGCCACAAATACAACTGCTCTTCTCTCCTTATCGAAACTCTCAGCGCCGAAAATAGCCGAACACGTTTTCGTGTTTACACACTCGCGATTGACATTTTCCTTTTCTCTCTCATTCCCGCTTCCACGATCATCCTACCGCAACAGCGTTCAACCACAAAAGCCGCCACAAAACCAATTTTGCAAACGCAGTTTAACGGGACGTCATGCGTGGTCGGCTCCTAGTCGCCATCGCGCGTTCTCTCATTGCAGTTTGCTGAGAGATTGAGAGACTCAGCGGTGAGAGCGCGTCGTCGAGGAAAAGGGGAGGAGTGATAGAGAGAGAATAACATCGCTGGGAATCACGGGACACAAGAAGAGATCTCACAAGCTGTAGTGACGGCTGCTATACTCTCGGATGTTTTTGGTGCAGAGATAATCAATTGATAGATTTTCTCACTCATCACTCATTTGCAATAGTGGTTTATAGCATTACTGAGTTTTTTTTAAAGACTTTTTGACTTTTCATAAACATCATGAACATGCAATTTATGTTCCTGTATACAATCGATTCAAAAACTGTTTAGGATAAATTGACACTTTCAGGCTTTTCACAAATTTTTAATTTTGAAGACCAAAGATCGGAAAAAAATACTTGAAAGTCAAGAGAAAAATATTTTTATGAATTCAGAAAAATTTGGCAATTTCCGGAATTGACATAACCAAACATAACTGTTTTTTTGTTTAAAATATTCAATGATACTTTCTGTTTGCTTATTTAAGGAATTATGTTCGAAATTTAGAAATAAGAACAGGGGTCCTACCGAAATTATAAAGTGGTAAACCAATGAGGGAAAGAAGAAAAAATAAAACGCTATGAATATTTCAGCAAGGCGTCCAATTTCCCCGGCTTTAGAATTTCCCGGGAAAAGGGAAAAATATTTTTTGAATGCCGGAAAATTTCTGAAACGGTAAAAAAATGTATGTTTTCATTATATTGGTTAAGTTTTCCAAGCTTAAAATTATAGAATTCGCCCAATAATGTTAATTGGCGACGTAGACATCAATCTAAACAAGGACAGCAATTTTTTGATAGCTTAAAATACATTAAAAAAATATTTGTTCTTTGTTATGCTTTGGATTTCTAATGAACCACCATTTTTAATAACGTTTAAAATTAAATAAGTTTCGTTTTAATATATTTCTTTTATATTTTTTATATGACATGTATGAAACTGTCTATAAAAAGATCAAGAAACGAAAACAAATAAAATAATACCTGTCAATGTCAATTTTTTTATAAGTTTAGAATCTCATGTTTTACATAAAACATATTTTACAAATTATCTTTATGTCACTACCGTCAGCTGGGCAAAATCGCGACTTCAGTGTGAATAGGTACATGAGATTTTATAGCAATAAATTTGGAAATTGGTGTACTAACTGTTTTGTTCTGTTTCTGATTTAACCGAAATCAATCAAAAAAATCAAAACAAAATTTGGCTTAAGGAGCCATCCACAAAGCACGTGGACATTTTTTGGGAATCTCTAACCCCCCCCCTCCCCTTTTCATCCCCCTACTCCTCGCCATCATGGACAATTTCCATACAAATAAAATCTTTTTTGTATTTTTGTATGGAGCGTTGACAATCGCCATCTCCCTCCCTCCTAAGGTATCCACGTGGTTTATGGATGATTTATTCTTTTGTGATGATTTGCTCCAGATGCCGGTGTTTGATGAAAAATAATAAAATATGATATTTTTTTTCAAGCTTAATTTGATAAATATACGTAAGTATCATACAAAGTCTTTTTTTATTTTAAAGAAATTAAATGAAATAGAATATATTTAAAGCGCTAAGCATTTTACGGATCTTTAAACTAAAATTTTAACAATTTTCCATTACACTTAAACCCCGATGGTTTGACACCAACCGGGGTCACTTTTTAGTTTGACACCCCTGTTACACGGAGTGCACACATACTACCAAACGATTGTTTTGAAGCCGTGTAAAAAGTGACAGTTCGTCACTTTTTAGTTTGACTTTGCCCAACCAACGGGGTACAACTAAAAAAGTGTCAAACTAAAAAGTGCCAAACAACGGGGGTTGAGTATATAAGCCAAATTAACCCTCTACTGCGCAATTTTTTTTTTTCGAAAACATTTATTTTTCCTGTGTTCAGGAGGTCATTTTGAACAACTTTTGTTCTACGAAAAACTTTACTTCTCTTGTTTTATGTTTTTCTTGTATTATTTTTAGTATATTAATTTGCATGTTTTTCACATTTTCTGCTATAGAATGGCACCATCATCATTTAAATTGCAAATAATGCGTAGAGTCTGGGATAGTACAAAAATTACTGCATACTTGTTTTTACTGAAAATATAGGAAATGTTAGTAAAAAACACAGCCAAAGTTGACCCCAAAAAAAGGTCATTTTTAAAAAACGTTGGCAAAGTCACAGAAAACAAGTTAAACTTCCATCCCTAAAATTTTCTAAAATTTTAAGAATTCTACTTTCCAATGCTTTTTAAAGATCAAAAATCTGTTGGAAAATTTGTTTTCGGTTTTTTTTTTTTAGATCGAAGCCCTTCTAAAGGCGGGGATAGGTTGTTGAGGGTTAATGATGATATATGCCAAGCACAAATTTGAATGCTTTAAAATTCTTATTGTATTCAACTGTTTATTAATTTACACAACTAAATGTGAGTTTCTAGACCAAAAGTTGTTTTTTTATTTTCAATTTAGGGAATCCCCGGGGCAAAACATAAAAAAATATTTTTAGAAATAATTTATCATTTTTACTTTACGTCAAAATTCGTACGTTACTATACCTTTCGGCGTCAATAGTGACGTTCGCGTTTCGTGCGTGAAAGCCAATCAATACCGGAAATAGAATCAAGTGTGGTAAAAAAATGAAAGTACTGCAAATAATAATAGTAATTAAGCCTACCTTCCTCCTACGCTAGTTCAAACAAAAGTGTGATATGTGTCACATTCTATCAGCGTGCCCTTTACAGAGTGTCGAGGTATTTGTGCAATGTTGATGGTGTTGGATAAACTGGATATTAATTTCTCATAAAAGGTAATTGGTTGTGATTGTTTTACGTTTTTTTACTATTTTTAGGTTGTTGGAGTTTATTCTTGAAAAGTGCTTTTTAAATATGATTTGCAAATTCATAGAAAAAATCTGCAAACAACCAAGCTTCAATCTTTGCAACCAAAACTTAAAAGTGACACTTTCTCCCACGGAAATTTCCGTTGCGTGCAATTGATGGCCCATTTATGAATTGATTCCACCACCAGAGTCAATGCCGAACGAAGCTGATGTTCAATGAACCGGGGGATGATAAGTCAATTGTTGCACAGTTTATGGCTTTATTTTGCTGTTTTCATTCGGTTTTACGACTTTTCGTTTAAACATTTTAATCACTCTTCAAGGGCCCCAACTTTTACGATCGCACAGTTGGTAATAAAATACCCTAAAAACCCGCACAAAAACTAGACGACGGATGGGTGATTAATGCTGGGTGCCTCGTGTGTGTGACCCTGACAGTGACAACAATAAGTTCCCTTGGCGGCACGTGCCCACGGGCTGAAGTTTGGACACCACACTCACTTCACCGGGGGCCGAGAAATGTTTGTACAACCCGCTACGTTGCATGTATTGCCTGGTAATTAATTGATTGGGTGGTGACGGCACTGAAGCCCGAACAGTAATTATTTATTTAACTTGATATGGGTTTGATCTAACCTGCGTTAGTTGGGGCATAAGCAACTAGTACAAAGTAAAGCTAGAGTTTATTTGGTTTACTCAATGACTAGCGAGATTTGTTTTGGATTCCCCGAAAGATATTCCCACGATCAATGACCATGGTGGTATTTCCGGAAAAGCAATACAATTTGTCTCACTATTCTTGGAAATGCCGCCAAAGGATAATTTGCAATTATAATTTCTCCTCGATTGTCCAGTTATCACCGCCGAGAGCCAACCTGCAGTTTTAAGGAACCCCCGCAATTATATTTATACAAGGAAACCCCATCTTAACAACCAAGTAACGTTCCCTTTTAGATAGATTGAAATGATGGTGGTTAGTGATTATTACGGGAATTAATGCGGATTGACTCACCTTTTTCTCCGTCGTAGCCGAAATCTTGACTTCGTCCATATGGAATTACTGAAAAATAGAAGTAAAAAAAAGGAAATGTTAATGTTGAAGCATAAGGCAACTAAATTAATACATTTATATCAGAACCAATTTAATACATCGATCTGATAATTCAAATTTAAAGTTAGCTTAGATACCATTCAGATAGGCTGTCTGAGATAGCCCAAGAGTACACACAACTGCATGCATTCAACAATTCGTTCTACAGTTTATTTGCAGAAAGATGAAACAAGATCTTGTATATTTTAGCATACCTTTCGTGATGACGGATGTTTTGCAGGGAAATGATAGTTTATTTATGAATAATATCACGTAGGATAACTACGACCTGTATTGGCCTGCCATCGCTAGGAATGTCTGTTTTGAAAAACAAATTGCAAAAGAAGGGAAAGATAATAATGAGTAAGCTGGAAAGATTACAATAAATTGAGTTATCAAGCCAAAATTTCGATGGTTTGAATTCTGTTAAGAAACATGCTAGCTATAGCCTCCAAGACTTTCGCAGCATTTTTGCAAATTTTTTCGATCTGAAAATTCGCACAAAAATCTTTTTTTTTACATTTTTGGTTTTTCAAAAAGCACGCTTATTTCATGTGATTTTTTTCAATGATTGGAATAATGTTTTTGTAATGGGTCATATTTGGCCGTATTTGTAACTAATACTCTCTACTCAATGCATCAAATCAAATCAAGTAGGCAGTTATTTTTGTTCAGTTACAAATTATGTTCAAGACTTTGTTGTGAATTGCAAGCTACTGATTTTATCTTATATAATACAGAACCATCCCGTTTTGCCAACACTCGATTTTTGCAACAATTCTTTCTACTGTTTCCGATTTGGACAACACCTTAAATAATTTGATATTTTTGGTCTCGTCACACTTTCAATACTTTTAAAACATAAATTGATTACTCAAAATATAATAATTTCTAGTGCAAATATCATTAATCATTAATCATTTTGTTTTTGTAAGTCTATTTCGTGCATTACGTAATTTATGGAACTAATCAATGATTATATAATCACGTTGTATTGCCAAAAACGGGATAGCACAGTAAAAAATAAAAATAAAATAAATAAATAAATTCAGTGGAGATCGAGTGATGTTCGTGTGTGGTAAAGTTTGCCAAATTATGTGTCGCGCCGTTCTCAGCACTCCTGAATCCGATTTTGATTCTTCTGAATGCAGATGAAAGCTAGTGTGCTGAACCTGGGCGAGTTGCTGCTCAAATTCCGAAATATCCATCTGTTTTCGGATGTGATGAGCCAACGAATTACACAGTTTCCAAATAAAAATATGGGTCAATTTCATTTTCTTATCTTTTATTTGTCTCAAAAATTGCAACATTCGCCATTCGCCAACATTTTTCGTTTCTAATTTTATCCTAATTTTTTTTCTACATTCATAGTTCTTACCATGAGTGAGCATCTGAAACAAATTTGACATCTATCGGCAATCCCGATCAATTTTTAGAACGATTTACTGTTTGCCTTTCTTACTAAAGAAAGGTATAGGTTTTATTTTATAGCTGGACATCATTTTCATCTTCGTAAATACAGTAGTTGTTCGGTAACTGGGCTGAGAACGTAGCCCAGTCACCGAATGTTGCTCGTTAACTGGGCTGAACATAAAAAAACGAGGGGACCACCGATGAATAATATTTTCCAGATGAAATATAAAAATAAAAGTTACTCAAATTTATTTACAATTCTTACTTTTCATACTTATTTAATTGTAACTTGAAATTAAACTATGTTTGAAAAAAGTTTTTTTTATTTATTGAAAATGATTGTTGCATCCATTAACCCCTCGGTCATTTTGGTTTGTTTTGGTTTTTTGACGTTTGTCTGCTTTTTAACTGGGCTACGGCCCAGTTATCGAGCGAGCGCCCAGTTAAAAAGCAGCCCAGTTAAACAACGCCCAGTTACCGAACAACTACTGTATGATGATTCAGCATGAATTTTAATCGTTAAAATCGCAAAAAAATCACACTGCATCGATTTTCGACGCTTCGTCGCCAAGTCGACAAGATGTCAAGTTGAGCTTCGAATACTGGTTTATGGCTCGAGATATTCTCGTTTGTAGTTGCTTGTCTACCGATGTTTCCTACAACATGTAAGATATCGTGTGGGTCTCGTGGCGCAGGGGTAGCGGCTTCGGCTGCCGATCCCGATGATGCTATGAGACGCGGGTTCGATTCCCGCCTTATCCACTGAGCTTCTATCGGATGGTGAAGTAAAACGTCGGTCCCGGTTTCTCCTGTCTCGTCAGAGGCGCTGGAGCAGAAATCCCACGTTAGAGGAAGGCCATGCCCCGGGGGGCGTAGTGCCAATAGTTTCGTTTCGTTTCGTAAGATATCGTAGCTTTTCGGTTTCTTTTGCCCTGTCCGTTTTTGCATAACTGTCCAATGTTTATGCAAAAACTTTTGTGACATAAGACATTCATCCTGCTAAAATCAAATTGTTTCCCATGTGCTCCTAAAATCGCCTAAATGTAGACTTTATTTTTCGTGATTTCGTAAGATTATTTAACAGAGTACATTGGAGGCCAATAGGAGCTTTCTAAGTTTTTCATCGTTTATATCGTTTTCAATGTTTTTAATGCTAGCGACGCCAATGGCTATCTACCTAAGGTACTCGCGGTTGAGTGTGTAGTGGTGCCGTTTTAAAAATAGCTTTCTCTGACTCTCTCTCTTTCTCTCACTTTCATAGAAGCTGAATGGCAAACTTCCCTGCACACGCGCTTCACTTGTACCTCGGTTTTGCTATGATTTTTTATTTCGTGTCTGGAACTTACCTTTGGCATGTCTTTAGTCTATGTTATGAATTGAAAGAAGTTCTACCATTGTTATATTCTTTTGTAAGAAAGGATCTATCTCACCCCAGGTGGGATTAAATCAGGTTTTTGAAAGGTAATATAACTCAAAAATATGAACCTGATGAAAATGTATCAGAAACTGATGAAATTCATCAATTCCTGATGAAATTTTCTTTTTTTTTTGACACAAAATTTGTCAACAATACCAATATTACCATTTTTTTTTCTTTGTTGCACAAAAATTGCCATCAAATGTGGCATTTACCATTCGTTTTCAGGGAATTGTCATTTCATCTAAATCAAAAAAATAGTCTGTTCATCATTTTTCCATAACAAAGAAGTAAATTTTCGATTATTTCCTGAAATTTTTCGAATAATCAAATACATGCTGCAATTCTCGGGTTTGATTGAAAAAGGTCATATCAATCATGAAGACATCTAGCAGTTACTTCCAAATAAGTGGTTTAAAACTTTTTGAAAAGTAAGGCAGAAAGATCATAAAATCTCACTGATGTTCAACTTTTTTTTTGTTTGGCCGATAGGGGGACCGAACCACACAAAATTAAAAAAAAAAAACAATCAAAAATCATAACTCCACGCCATTTCAACCGATTTTGATTGAAAGGTGATGAGGTTGTCATTTAAAAATTAGTCTAAGGACCAAAAAATCGAGCCTAACATTTGTAAAGGTCTAATTATTTTGGCTATGGAACCCCCAGGAAAAAATTGAGCCCGATTGGAAATCTATTTTTTTGATTTATGCTCTTTTCAAATAAAGTTGCAGAATATTTTTATTTTTTTAATTAAAATTTTTGAAAATCGACACAACCAAATGTCTTCAAGTTAATGTTGGTAACAGATATAAATATATATTTGATTTTCCCCTGAAAATAGATTAAAAAAGGTTAAGTGTATGCTCATACCAACTTCTGACATAAAAAAGTAGGTACAGTGGACTTTCTCTGTGTCGATATTCATAGGACCGTCGAGAGCGCGAGGTATCAAATTATAGAACAGAAAAATCAAAGCATGCGCTAGAAGGGACTGAAAAACTCTAATTTATTTTTAAAGTGAAACTATTTTGTTCTGAAAACTCCTCAGCAATACTTGAAAGTCATCATTAGACACCAAATCAATCCGAAAATTCGTTCTAAAGATACTGATTATTTAGATTTTTTATAGCTGCAAAATTGTAAGAAAACTATAAAGAACTAACAAATGCTGCAAAACGACTTCTAGTATCATCGAGAGAGTATTTTTAAATTTTCTTCCTTATGAAAAAATACAAAAAAATGCAACAAAAATGCTGCACTGCTGCAAATTTAGGAAAAACATAACACGAGACATCGCAACTAAGAACATGACCGAAACGTAAGATACAGAAAGTTGCATTCAATTAAGTATTATGCATCAAATGCATCCTGTCGGTGCATAAAAAGTGCAATATTCACTAACACATCAAGTCAGTGCAATTTAAAGGAATCACTTTTCAATCTGGAACCGGACAGTATACCCTTCTCAGTTCATTCAAAAGTCTTTGGGTTCGTCGTTCTTTTAGATCAAACGAGACGCAGCACACAGAACCCGCAGTGTTCGTTCGCGTCTCTAATTAAGGCTTCGGAATATTCAAGCAGGAAGCCAGATTAACGACACAATAGCCATTTATTTTAAGAAGACTTTTATTGAAAGACATGCGCCTCGGTACTCGAGGAAGGTGCGTGACTTGCGTCGGTGGCGTGTCACTTCTCGTACATGTGACGAACTTCACGTAGGCAACTTTCGGGAATTTTTAACTGGCTTCCACAACTAATGGTGGCAGCTTTGCCGGTTAAATCTGTATACTTAGTCAATGACAATGAGAGTGTTGAATCAGATAAAACATCAAACGATGCGACAGATGGCGCAAAATGACGAATTTTAGGTTAAATTAACTTTCAACGAAAAAGTTTTTGACAGACTTGACTCCATAAATTAAAATGTACGGTTCAAAGAACTCAATGTAAACAAGTTTTGGATCTAACCTCACGAGTCATAATGAAATAATTGATCACTCAAACCGGAGAAAGAAACATGCATCTCAAGCTGAGGTAATTCGTTAAACCACTTCAAATCCCAGCCAACGGCTCGCAAACCCACTACCGAGTGATCCACTTAATCGCTACGTGCCAATTAGATTGATAAACATTAAAATTATTTACTCATTAGTGGCACGAGTCATTTTGCGCACATGCAAATCGGCCATTTATCGGTTTGTGCGAAACGAAACCTGCTCCACCCTGGTTTAAAGTGTACTAGGCGATGTTCTTGACAGTCTGCGGCTGCTTGGATCAATCTTCCGGTACTCACTCGCGAGACAGCGAACTGCCAAGTGGCGTCAAATTTTAAATAATCAAGTTTCAATTTCCTCCTGCCGACTGGTAGTAGCTAGTGACAGTAAGTCAAAACGACTGGCGTCTAAATTGCCCCAATCGAGTGCGGTAGAGGACAGTAGTTGATAAGTTTGACATTAGAGGTTTCCCTTATCTTCTTCCGTCATATTTCATAAAGGCTGACTTGGTTGGAAAAGCTGCTGCTGCATGTGGCTGCTGTTACTTGCCCTGGGACAGTACCTTTGACCAGCCCTGATGGGTAATCTGACAAGCTGTGAGCGTCAGAAGGAAGTGCATAGATTTGCATATAAAAGCGGCTCCAGTGTCGTCCTCCTTGGGCTACGTCCGAATGAAGTGACTTATGCTTGGGGAAACGTTTATGGGAAATTGCATTTTGAATGGCTATGACTGCAATATAGCGTCGTCGTTGTGTTATCTTGACGCAAATTTTAAAATCACAATTAGGCTACACAGTATAAAAACAAAATAAATGGCGAGTTTAAATTTATGGACTTTAATTTTTTTTGACAAAAAATAATGAGAAAATCGTTTAAATAATGGGTAATTCTCTACCAACTCACACGAAATCGGGAAAAGTTGCCCTGACCCCTCTTCGATTTGTGTGAAACTTTGTCCTAAGGGGTAACTTTTGTCCCTGATCCGTTGTCCGTTTTTTGATATCTCGTGACGGAGGGGCGGTACGACCCCTTCAATTTTTGAACATGTGAAAAAAGAGGTATTTTTTAATAATTTGCAGCCTGAAACGGTGATGAGATAGAAAATTGGTGTCAAAGGGACTTTTATGTAAAATTAGACGCCCGATTTGATGGCATACTCAGAATTCCGAAAAAACGTATTTTTCATCGAAAAAAAACACTAAAAACGTTCTAAAAATTCTCCCATTTTCCCTTACTTGACTGTAAAAAATGATTGATGTGATGTTTATAAGCAAACCCCTTATGTCTATATATCAAAATATTTGTAATTGTCAGCTCTACAACTTTGTAGAACATTGTTACACTGTAAAAAATAACCCTGCAAAGTTAGAAAAAACACGAAATTTTAAAATGAAAATTTTTGTTCTAAATGAAAACATGACCCTTCTGGGTCAATGTAGATTCGAAAAGCACATTAAATTTCCCATAAAAAGACATGTTCCAAAATTTTTTACAGTCATGTAACGGAAAATGGGAGAATTTTTAAAACGTTTTTAGTGTTTTTTTCGATGAAAAATACGTTTTTTCGGAATTCTGAGTATGCCATCAAATCGGGCGTCTAATTTAACATAAAAGTCCCTTTGACACCAAATTTCTATCTCATCACCGTTTCAGGCTGCAAATTATTGAAAAATACCTCTTTTTTCGCATGTTCAAAAATTGAAGGGGTCGTACCGTCCCTCCGTCACGAGATATCAAAAAACGGACCTCGGATTTGTGATCAGGGACAAAAGTTACCCCTTAGGACAAAGTTTCACGCAAATCGAAGAGGGGTCGGGGCAACTGCTGTGTGAGTTGGCAAAAAGTGTTATTTTACATCAGAAACCGAGTCAAATTTCATAGACGAGATGAGAATTTCGTCAATTTGCAACTTCAATCATTAAATCGCAAAAGAGATCAACGTTCTCAAATCATTCGAATTGTGTCATGTTATTTTTTCAAAGATCGAAAATCAACTGACAAAGATTAGACCCACCAACCTAACATATGACAATAAAGCAAAGAAGTAACAATGTTATGCATTGTTCGTTCTCAGCAAAATCTGTCACCAATAAATTACGATCGTGATGTTTCGACCTTCGAGCCATTTCTCATATCATTCGAAATCTTTGCTACGATCTTGTGTCAGCTGGTGCGACAACAAACACCGACGTCACACCGTTAAAAAATAATTAATGGCCGACAAAAAGCTTCCCTAGCTTCCCGCACGGAGAAAAAAGAGTTCCCAAAATCGTGAACAAGCGTTCATGAAAATGGGAACCTCGAACAAAGTGTTCAAATCCCATGGTACGATTTTGAAAAACGTACCATGAAATTTGAACACTTTGTTCGTGGTTCCCATTTTCATGAACGCTTGTTCACGATTTTGGGAACTCTTTTTTCTCCGTGCGTCCGAATATCAAATATTACCACGTGGAATTGCCCATTGTTAACCGTGCACCGCAAATGATTCACACCCCCGCCGAGTGTTCCCTCCCCCAGTCTGATGGCGCTTCATACAAATTTGCCATGATGCCATCGACACACGGTAACTTACCGGAAAGTCATTCATTTTTCAGCAGAAGGCAAATGGCAATCAATGCAATGCAATGCAATTCAAGTTCAAACTGCAGCTGCCGTTGCAAAATTGATAGGGTTGTGGTGTATTTGCACGCCTTTCAATGCGGCTCTAGTTGCGAATCAATTATTGATTAGATGGCACTCTAATGTTTTTTGGGAAGCTAACTTTTTCCTAGGAATGGGTATTAACAACTCGTTTTACTTAAAATTTCATTATTCATTTAGTAACAGTTTGAAATATTTCAGTAAAGTGCATTGTGATTCAAAATCCAATTTTATAATAGTAGTTTATGTTTTAGTGCTGAAAAAATTTAGTTTTGCAACGAGTTCCATACAACATTTTTGGGAATTCCGAAAATCACCCATTGAGTGGAATTATCGGTGAAATTTTCATGTATTTTGTCAAATAATCGCTTAAATAAGAAAAAAAAACAAGAAATGTGACCAATAAGAGCACCCAAAATCGACCATTTTTTTTTCAAATGTTGGTAAAGTCACATAAAAAAGCAAACTTCCACAAATAATTTTTTTCTGAATTTTTTTCTTTCCAGATTTTGAGATCGAAGACCGAGGCGGAGTGAGTTGTAGGGAATCAAAAACTGTTAAAATTAAATAGTATTTTCTGGTTTTTTTTCCTTCAAATTGTCTTTACCCAAAATAGACAACAAATTGATCATTCCGTTTTCGAGATGAGCAACTCTCTACGAAATCGGTCTTTTTTAACTAAATTTAATTTTTGTATTTTTTAATCCGGCTGAAACTTTTTTGGTGCCTTTGGTATGCCCAGAGAGTCACTTTGCTTCATTAGTTTGTCCATATAATTTTTCATACAAATTTGGCAAATACCCATACTAAAGTGTTGTATGAAAATTCAAAAATCTCTATCTTTTGAATAGAGCGTCCAATTTCCCGGGGTTACAAAATTCCCGGGAAACGGGAAATTTTCCACAAATTTCCAGGAAAATCCCCGGAATTCCCGAGAAATTTGAAATTTATCAAAAATTGTTCAGACCCTGTTTCTGACTAATATTTTGCAACAAAATTGTATAGAATTGCAACTAAAAAGTGTGAGGATATCTTATTGGTTTGAGCTCATGAATAAATGGATAAGCATTGAATTTTCCTTAAAAATCTGCTTTTTATTTGATATAACATTTTAAAGCAATTACAAGTCAAAGTTTTCAAATATTTGGAGTGAGTTTTTGAAACATGTTTGCACTATTCGGGCACCTTTTGTATACTACGATGTAGTTTTTAAATGATTTTTTAATGATTCAGCCTGATAAATGACCTCGATTAATAGAATTTTCACAGCAAAAAAAAACTTGCATACAACCTCATACGTTCATGGTAGCTCTAGTGCTCTATGAATTTTCAACGATAAACTATAATTTCACACTTTTAAACAAATTAACCTAATTCTTTTCGTACAACCGTCTTTGAGACATTTAATGATACAAATTAAATTTTCATCCAATTTGGGCATGGTTTACAAAAACGTAAAAATAACTCAAATATTTTCAAATGATATAAAAAAATGGTTTCAAAGCTTTCCAAAATTAAAATGAGCAATTCTCTACGAAATCGGTATTTTTTCTTCAATTTTAATTGTTGTATTTTTTAATCCGACTGAAACTTTTTTGGTGCCTTCGGTATGCCCAAAGAAGCCATTTTGCATCATTAGTTTGTCCATATAATTTTCCATACAAATTTGGCAGCTGGCCATACAAAAATGATGTATGCAAATTCAAAAAAACTGTATCTTTTGAAGGAATGTTTTGATCGATTTGGTGTCTTGGGCAAAGTTGTAGGTATGGATAAGGACTACACTGGAAAAAAATGATATACGGTAAAAATTTTTTGGTAATTTTCTATTTAACTTTTTATCACTAAAACTTGATTTTGAAAAAAAATACTATGTTAATTTTTTATTTTTTTTTTGATATGTTTTAGAGGACATAAAATGCCAACTTTTCAAAAAATTTCCTGGTTGTGCAAAAAATCTTTGTGCAAATTATGAATGTTTTAATCAATACTGTTTTTTTTAAATCGAAATATTGGTCGCAACAATTTTTCAACTTAATTTTTCGATGTAAACTCAAATTTTCAATCAAAAAGTACTCTAGTGAAATTTTGATAAAGCGCACCGTTTTCAAGTTAAAACCATTTTTAGGTAACTTTTTTGAAAATAGTCGCAGTTTTTCATTTTTTAAAATTAAAGCACATGTTTGCCCACTTTTAAATAAATATTTTTGAAAAGCTGAAAAAATTCTCTGAGATATTGCCATGCAAAGGTTTAAAAATAGGAAAATTGATGTTTTTTAAGTCTCACACAAAAAATCCATCATTTTCTAATGTCGATATCTCAGCAACTAATGGTCCGATTTTCAATGTTATAACATGAAATATTTCTGAAATGTTACGATCTTTTCGAAAACAATATTTTCAAAACTTTCAAATCAAGACTAACATTTCAAAAGGGTCAAACATTCAATATTACGCCCTTTTAAAATGTTAGTCTTGGTTTAAAAATTTTGAAAATATTTTTTTTTTGCATGAAACTGATAAGTTCAATAAGAGTAGTAAATTGAATTTACTAAAATAAAATTGAGTTGTTTTATTATTTTTTGTTATTTAAAAAAAAAACCAAAAAGTTTAGAAAATGTATACTTCCGCTTAGTTTTAGGAATTCCCGGGAGATTTACAAATTTCCCGGGAAACGGGAATTATATTTTTGCGGGAAATCCCGGTAAATTGGACGCTCTACTTTGGAAGTAATTTTTTGATCGATTTGATTCGGCAATGTTGTAGGACTGATACACTTATGTCACTAAAACTTGATTTGCAAAAAAAATATATGTTTTTTTGTATTTTCTGATTTGTTTTAGGGGCCCATCTTTTCTGAAATTTCCAGAATGGGCAAAAATGTTTGATCGAGTTATGAATTTTTGAATCAATACTGATTTTTTCAAAAAATTGAAGTGCAAAAATCCATGCAAAATCAATTTTTTTTAATTAAAAGTGCTTTAGTGAAATTTTGATAAAGTGCACCGTTTTCCAGTTATAGTTTTTTTAAGGTAACTTTTTTTGAAAATAGTCACAGTTTTTCATTTTTTTAAATTATTGCCCATGTTTGCCCACCTATGAAAAAAAAAATTGAAAAGCTTAGAAATTTTCTCCGTATTTTGCTTTTTTGAACTTTGTTGATACGACCTTTAGTTGCTGAGACATTGCCATGCAAAAGTTTAAAACCAGGAAAATTAATGTTTTCTAAGCCTCACCCAAACAACTCACCATTTTCTAATGTCGATATCTCAGCAACTTATGGTCCGATTTTCAATGCTAAAATATAAAACATTCGTGAAATTTTCGGATTTGTTGGAAAAAAATATTTTTTTAAATCAAGACTAACATTTCAAAACGGCGTTATATTGAATTTTTGGCTCTTTTGAAATGTTAGTCTTGATTTGGACTATTAGTTGCTGAGATATTTGATTTGGATGAGACTTAAAAAACTTCAATTTTCTTAAACCTTTCGACAAAAAAAAAAGAACGGACAATCATGGACACTTTTATTAAAAAATCCAAAAAAGGGAATTCTTCAGTTAAAATTAAACTTTAAATGGATATATTTTGAAACGGTGCACTTCATCAATTTTTCTGGAAAGAACTATTCGATTGCAAATTTGATTATACAATACAATTATTTAACCATAACTTTGCGGCAAATTTTTTGTCCATGCTTCTCTATGGCTGCGGATTTTTGTCCACTCAAACAAATTTAAAAAATCAAAAATACAGATTTAATTTTTTTGTGAAATTAAAAGTTTATTTAAAAATTTAACAAAAATCAGTGTACCAAGTTTGCGTAAGACAAATTTTCGTTACATTCCCGGTTTTTGTCATTTTTTTGTCATCCTCATTTAAAACTTTTGCTTGAAATGTTATTATTTGTTTTTTTTTTAAATCGCATTCAAATTAAACAATTGCATTTAAATCATACAAAGTGCCAAATTAAATTAAACATAATTCGAATTACAATCTAAATATTAAAACAAATAAAAAAAATCACATAATGCTTAATAGACAACTAAAATTATACTATTGCCAAAAAATGTTACATATCTTAGAAATCATGGTTATGATTAATTCTATAATTTTATTCGTGGTCCCAACATACAAAATTGAAAGGTATCGGTAATCAATATTTACTTACTCTTTGATTTTCAGGGAAAAATAAGAAGGAGAATCAACATCTAAAAGGGAAATCAAATGATCTTGTTTACAAACAACTTTGTACAATGTTATCTTTAAAATCACACGTGAGCTCTCAATCATATGACCCGTGGCGCCACGTCAAACACCTTCCCCGGAGATAACCGCATTCTAATTTACGACCGCTTTCCGCTTCCAATTTGTCAGTTTGTTTGTTTTTTTTTTGTTTTCACTGCCACCACTGACCGGAACAACATCAAATTATTCATTTGCGGCGTTTGTCGAGTTGTTTCGCGAAACAAATCACTTATCCCACACGCTGCAACCCAGATGAAAGTCTGGGCCGGTCATCAACGGCCTGGCCCAGCTTCCGCGTGTATTGTGAGAAGAATGGCAGCTGAAATTTAAAACCGCAAATCCGCTATCAAATTCGCTTTCCACTTGTGTTTGTGGAATGCTTTTTTTTGTCATCAGAACGAGACATTAAATATTTTATTCATCTTCATAGTATTTATGTAAAAAGCATACAAAAGTAATTTCAATCAGTTGAATTGTTCTTGGTTCATTAGGTCCTAGTTTATCTTGTTTTGTACAGGTAGACTTGCTGACTCTTCTACTGCAAAACTCGTCACTTATTTCACTTCTAACCTGTAAGATATTCGTGTTACGTGCTAATTTATGCAATTTTCTCTGTTGGCAATATTTACAACATTTGCAAAAAAAAAAAATTAAGGGGTTCAATTGCCCCAACATATTTTTTGCCAAACTACGACATATTTCTCTTAAGAAGGATCAACCATTTCAGAATGTTACTTCAGACTTGTTCGCTAGAAAAAGACACACTCCGAATGGCACCTGCGTGGAATTGGCTCATGTGTGAGTCAGCAATCTCCCACATCTTCTCATCTCCTGTAGTACATACAGGTTGTTGGTGCATTCATTAGCCGGTCTCGTTAATGGTTGCAAATTGGAGCAGGAATGTGATCGACAGGTGAGCACTTGGAACACTTAAGCTAGTTCAACAAATGTGTGTCATTTTGCAAAAGTTCAAAATAATTGAAGTCTTCGCTGGGCAGAAGTTTACAAATGAGGTCGTAACTATCAACAAGATTGATACTTTGTTGGCCCTCGGCGCAAGTGGTTCCTGTGGGAGATCTGATTTGAATTTAATTGCACGCTGAAACTAACCAGCTCCGCGCAGAGGATGTTCTAGATCGATTTGTTATACAAGCCGCAAAAGTTACAGGGCGGAAGTAATGTCATAACAAAACGTATGTTACTGCGCTGCTGTGACGAGCTTTTAATAAGAGTAATGTAGATTGCAGATACCAGGCAAAGCTATTAATTAACTTTATATTTAAACTGGAATAATATTGAAGTTGTATGATGTACTTAGAATAATTGTTGCATAAACGATACTAAATAACTCAAAAACTATATATTTCATCAAACATTGCATTACATAAATAAGAGTGCAGTACCAGTCATGAAAACTCATCTATAAAAGATTTTTTTTTTATATCGAAATATTGCTCGCAAAATTTTTTTCAACTTCATTTTTCGATGTAAAATCAAATTTGCAATCAAAATAGTAGTTTATGCAACAAGTTGCAAAAAGAGGATTTTTTCAGCACGAGTCGTACATTTATCCTACGAGGTTCACCGAGTTGGATAAATACGAGGTTCACCGAGTTGGATAAATACGAGGTTCACCGAGTTGGATAAATACGAAGAGTGCTGAAAAAATCAAGTTTTGCAACGAGTTCCATACAACATTTTTTGCAATTCCAAAAAACACACACTGAGTGAAATTTTATGTTAAATTTTCATGTATTTTGTCAATAAATCGTTTAAATAAAAAAATCTTGAAAAGCGTTACTTTTCGAAACAAGTGCTGAAAAGTTCAACTTTTCAGCACCCATTTGAGTGCTGAAAAGTAGAACTTTTCAGCATTTATTTTGAAAAGTGTTGCTATTCAATTCTGTTATTTTTGGTACAGAAAAGTAGGCTATTTCGTCGTTCAAGAATGACAGGAAAAGTAAGTAGTTTCACGACGGAATTGCAAAAAGTACTTTAGTGAATTTTTGATAAAGTGCACCGTTTTCAAGTTATAGCCATTTTTAGGTAACTTTTTGAAAATAGTCGCAGTTTTTCCCTTTTTAAAATAAGTGCCCATGTTTGCCTACCTTTGAAAAAATATTTTTGAAATGCTGAGAAAATTCTCTACATTTTGCATTTTTAAACTTTGTTGATACGACCCTCAGTTGCTGAGATATTGCCATGCAAAGGTTTAAAAACAGGAAAATTGATGTTTTCTAAGTCTCACCCAAACAACCCATCATTTTCTAACGTCGATATCTTAGCAACTAATGGTCTGCTATACCATGTTAAAATATGAAACATTCGTAAAAATTTTCGATCTCTTCGAAAAAAATACTTTCAAAAATTTTAAATCAGGACTAACATTTCAAAAGGGCGTAATATTGAATGTTTGAATGTTTTTGTATTTGAGCAGTTCTCTCAGATTTCGGTCATTCGTTTTTTTTTGTATTTTTTAATCTAACTGAAACATTTTTGATGCCTTCGGTATGCCCAAAGAAGACATTTTGCATCATTAGTTTGTCCATATAATTTTCCATACAAATTTGGCAGCTGGCCATACAAAAAAAAATATGAAAATTCAAAAATCTGTATCATTTGAAGGAATTTTTTGATCGATTTGGTGTCTTCGGCAAAGTTGTAGGTATGGATATGGACTACACTGAAAAAAAAATGATACACGGTAAAAATTTTTTTGGTGATTTTTTATTTAACTTTTTGTTACTATGACTAGATTTGCAAAAAAACACTATTTTTATTTTTTTTTATTTTTTGATATGTTTTAGAGAACATCAAATGCCAACTTTTCAGAAATGTCCAGGTTGTGCAAAAAATCTTTGAGTGAGTTATAAATTTTTGAATCAATACTGATTTCTTTAAAAAATCGAAAAATTGGTCACAAAAATTTTTCAACTTAATTTTTCGATGTAAAATCAAATTTGCAATCAAAACGTACTTTATTGAAATTTTGATTAAGTGCACCATTTTCAAGTTATATCAATTTTTAGGTATTTTTTTTTAAATTGTCTTATGTTATTCATCTTTTTAAAATTAGTGCACATGTTTGCCCCCTTTTGAATTTTTTTTTTGAAAAGCTGAGAAAATTCTTTATATATTGCACTTTTGAACTTTGTTGATACGACCCTTAGTTGCTGAGATATTGCCATGCAAAGGTTTAAAAACAGATAAAATTGATGTTTTCTAAGTCCCACCCAAACAACACACCATTTTCTAATGTCGATATCTCAGCAACTAATGGTTCGATTTTTAATGTTAAAATATGAAACATTCGTGAAATTGTCCTATCTTTTCGAAAAAAAAATTTCAATTTTTTTAAATCAAGACTAACATTTCAAAAGGGCCAAACATTCAATATTACGCCCTTTTTAAATGTTTGTCTTGGTTTAAACAATTTGAAAATATTTTTTTCGAAAAGATCGGAAAATTTCACGAATGTTTCATATTTTAGCATTGAAAATTAAACCATTAGTTGGTGAGATATCGACAGTAGAAAATGGATTATTGTATGGGTGGGACTTAGAAAACATCAATTTTCCTGTTTTTAAACCTTTGCATAGCAATATCTCAGCAACTAAGGGTTTTATCAACAAAGTTCAAAAATGCAAAATATAGAGAATTTTCTCGGCGTTTCAAAAATATTTTTTTCAAAGGTGGACAAACTGCGCACTAATTTAAAAAAATGAAAAACTTCGACTATTTTCAAAAAAGTCACATTAAAATGGATTTAACTTGAAAACGGTGAACTTAATCAAAATTTCAATAAAGTACGTTTTGATTGCAAATTTGATTTTACATCAAAAAATGAAGTTGAAAAATTTTTGCGACCAATTTTTCGGTTTTTTGAAAAAATCAGTATTGAATCAAAAATTCATAACTCACTCAAAGATTTTTTGCACAACCTGGAAATTTCTGAAAATTTGGCATTTGATGTCCTTTAAAACATATTGAAAAATAAAAAAATTAAAAATAGTGTTTTTTTGCAAATCAAGTTTTAGTGACAAAAAGTTAAATAAAAAATCGCCAAATTTTTTTTTACCGTATATCATTTTTTCCAGTGTAGTCCATATCCATACCTACAACTTTGCCGAAACACCAAATCGATCAAAAAATTCCTCCAAAAGATACAGATTTTTGAATTTGCATACATTATTTTTGTATGGCCAGCTGCCAAATTTGTATGGAAAATTATATGGACAAACTAATGATGCAAAATAGCTTCTTTGGGCATACCGAAGGCACGAAAAAAGTTTCAGTCGGATTAAAAAATACAAAAATTAAAATTTAAGAAAAAAGACCGATTTCGTAGAGAATTGCTCATATACAGATTTTTTTGAAATGATTGTTCCAAAAGTTCACCAATTTAGTTATAGAATAAAACTTTAATATGATTAAAAAGCTTAAACCTGCTGTTAAAAATTAAAAAATGTCTTCTAAAGCTTCGAATTCAACATTAGAAAATACAGATTTATTTTTAAGGAAATACAGATTTCCCATAAATTAATCTGCCATTGTTGATCATGAGACATATTTTTGAAATGTATGTCTCTATGCTGTGGTGCGGCCACTTTTGAAGAGGAAGGGGCGTGGTATACACTTTGAAAAATATTAGTAACGGCCCTTAATGTTTGTATTAAGCTTAATGATTGAGAAATATCAGTCTGATTATTGAAAATAAACAGCATTAAAATATAACAAACTCAGTCCTGCAAACAACTATGACCTCAACTCCTTTCCAGTGACTGAACAAGTTAACAGTTTGTCACTCTTGTTACTTATCGCCATCAAATAGCCACCATTCACCAAAACCGTACTAGCACTACTGAAAAAACAGCGTTTATCACAATTGTGTTTACCTGGTCCTAATGGGTCACAAAACAGTTTAGCACAACATCAGCAGTCGACAAATCACTTTGCTGCTGCTGCTGTTGCAGACATGTTCGTCAATGAAGCCCGATGTGCGCTGAATAAGTAATGTGGTCTTAGATTTGTTAGTGCCACCGCCAACAAGCACAGTCCAGCCGAACGATGCATGATTGATGTGTACATCGTGGTCGTCCCTTAAGGCCACTGCCACGGTCACCGCTACTACGTCCGTTGATACTTGGAAGCGGTCAAGAACCGGGGTATCTCCGGTTTAAAATGAGGTGACATTTGCATGTCGAGAGGTACTCCCATATGTTCGATAAGGTGTAATTTACGATGTCAAAGGGAACGGCTCCTGTCACCACATTGTGTGGTTTGATCGTTTGAATTATGGCGAATCAAAAATTTATTCAGCTTGAATGACCCAAATTGGCTGAAGTGATTGAAATTCGAAAACGTGTGATGACCTGGCAACCAGGTCGAGGTCGCCGCTGAAGGCAATTCCCAGAACTTGGCGGTAAGTTTCCGCAAGTACAATCGCCGAGGAAAATTCCGAACTTGTAAGTTGACAAAGCAGTTGTTGCTCAACTTCAGTTACCAGAACAAAGCGGCCGAGATGATGTTCCAGCTGTAGTGGGACCAATTCGTTTCAGTTTTATGTTGACAATGCACTCCAGCGGCAGAAGTGCTGCCAGCGGGGAATCTCTTTGTGCCACTTCACTCCGTCTCTTGAGCAATCAGCTGACAGGTCAAGAAAGAAGAGGAAGTTACTAAATTGGTCGAGTTGCACGGTAAACTGTGGAACACTGCAGGAAGGATAGAAAGGCAAACATTGCTTGAGTACCGACTAGTTTTTTTTTTTGCAGTCAGCAAACGCAACGAATTGTTTGGTCGGCGATGCTTTTTCTAGGTATCCACTTGTGTGAAATTATGTCATCGTGAAATGTTGTGGTTGCAGCAGAATAAATAGAATAAAAACACTTGAATGATAATGATAACTGGACATTGTGCTTAGTCAGTTAGGTTCGCAAACAGTAGTGTGATTTGTTTAGTTTCCTGAAATAACCTTGATGGCATTTCATTTATCAATTCGTCGCTGTCGGGCTAACTTGTCGCACGTGCATTTTGGGCCAAATTGAGTTAAGAACGCTATTCAATAAAAAATAAATAAAAAATATTCAATAAAAATAAAAAAACTCCGTGCATTTTGTCACTTTTCATATGAAAAAAGTTTCAATCATGTCGTGCTAGCTTGTCACTTCCTGAAAATTGATGTAAGAGCCACAACTGGTCAAAGGGATTTCAGGTCAGAACGCGTTTGACGCACGTACAAGTTAGACTACCGAAAACATTTGAGCAATTCTCTACGAAATCGTTTTTTTTAGAATTTTAATTTTTGTATTTTTTAATCCGACTGAAACTATTTTGGTGCCTTTTGTATGCGCAAAGAAGCCATTTTGCATCATTACTTTGTCCATATAATTTTCCATACAAATTTGGCAGCTGTCCATACAAAAACGATGTATGAAAATTCAAAAATCTGTATCTTTTAAAGGAACTTTTTGATCGATTTGGTGTCTTCGGCAAAGCAAATTTTTTTTGGTGATTTTTTATTTAACTTTTTGTCAATCAAAATTGATTTACAAAAAATCACTATTTTTGATTTTTTTTTTATTTTTTGATATGTTTTAGAGGACATCAAATACAAACTTTTCAGAAATTTCCAGGTTGTGCAAAAATCTTTGACCGAGTTATGAATTTTTTAATCAATATTGATTTTTTCAAAAAATCGAAATATTGGTCGCAAAAAGTTTTTAAACTTCATTTTTCGATGAAAAATTAAATTTGTAACCAAAAAGTACTGCAGTGAAATTTTCATAAAGTGCACCGTTTTCAAGTTATAGCAATTTTTAGGTAACTTTTTTTGGAAATAGTCGAAGTTTTTCATTTTTTTTTAAATTAGTGCACATGTTTGCCCCCTTTTGATAAAATGTTTTTTGAAAAACTGATAAAATTCTCTATATTTTGCTTTTTTGAACATTGTTAATACGACATTGCCATGCAACGGTTTAAAAACATGAAAATTTATGTTTTCCGAGTCTCACCCAAACGATCCACCATTTTCTAACGTCTATATCTCAACAACAAATGGTCCGATTTACAATGTTAAAATATGAATTATTCGTGAAATTTTACAATCTTGTCGAAACAATATTTTCAAAATTTTTAAATCAAGACTAACATTTCAAAAGGGCCAAATATTCAATATTACGCCTTTTTAAAATTAGTCTCGGCTTAAAATTTTTGAAAATATTGTTTCACAAATGTTTAATATTTTAACATTGTAAATCGTAAACATTAGAAAATGGTGGGTTGTTTGGGTGGGACTCAGAAAACATCAATTTTCCTGTTTTTAAACTTTTGCCTGGCAATATCTCAGCAACTAAGGGTCGTATCAACAAAGTTCAAAAAAGCAAAATATAGAGAATTTTCACAGCTTTTCAATATTTTTTTTTTCAGAAAAGGGCAAACATGTGCACTAATTTTTAAAAATGAATTACTGCGACTTTTTTAAAAAAGTCACCTAAAAATGGATTTAACTTGAAAACGATGCACTTTATCAAAATTTTACTACAGGAAGTTTTGATTGCAAATTTGATTTAACATCGAAAAATTAAGTCGAAAAATTTTTGCGACCGATATTTTGATTTTTTGAAAAAAAAATCAGTATTGAAAAAAAAAATCATAACTCGGGTAGAGATTTTTTGCATAACCTGGATATTTCTGAAAAGTTGGCATTTAATGTCCTCTAAAATATACCGTAAAACGGGGTGACTTTGATAGCTGGGGTGACTTTGATAGGTTTGAGATTTTTCCGCAAAATGAAGAGTACAAATTAAATACGTACGGAATGGTTTGGAATCATACTGACCGTGGAAGAGAAGTACTCAAAGTACCTCAAGAAAAACTTTGCATAACAAATTGAAAAGTTTGAAAAGTTAGTTAACTATTGATAAGAAAATGTTTATGAAAGGCATTATTCCAAACTTCTCAAAGTGTCACGATTTTCTCAATGAACATGATTTTGAATCGAAAAATGGAATGCATTTTCGGATTTGTTTGAAAATTGTCCACTATGAGAAGGTAAAATAATTTTGTAAATATTAAATAATAAAGGTTTTTAAAACATAATTCAAAAAAATCTCCAAATTTATAGGCAATTTCAGTTGAACAAATTTCATATAAAATGTGAAAACAAGTGATTCGTGTTTTGAACTCAGTTGAAACGGCAATATAAATCGATAATTTTATGAAAAATACTAGATTTCACAAATTTCAGGCAAAATTTCGCCTTTAAACAATGTCACCTAAAATTTATATGAATTTTACTAAAAAGCTTATATACTTAGTTAACTAGATACAAACATCGATTTTTTTCTTAAAAACTATGTCAGTAACCTTAGTGATGGTACGTTTAACGTAAAAAAAAATTTTGAACACTTTTAAACTGATTTTAACAAGAAAAACTATAACTATCAAAGTCACCCCGGAATTTAAAATGAGAATTTATAACGTAACTTTTTTTCTAAACATTAAAGAATTTTTTTTTTCAGAAATAGTGCATTAAATTTGTGTGGCCTACCCCAGTACATGTTTTAAAAATAATAATCTTGAGAAAAACTTTTCCAGTTGAGAAATATTCCAAAAATAAATTGAATTCCTATCAAAGTCACCTCGGTTTGCGGTATCAAAAAATGAAAAAAAATTAAAATGGTGTTTTTTTGCAAATCAAGTTTAAGTGACAAAAAGTTATAATCACCAAAATTTTTTTTACCGTGTATCAAATCGATCAAAAAATCCTTTCAAAAGATACAGATTTTTGAATTTTCATACATCATTTTTGTATGGACAGCTGCCAAATTTGTATGGAAAATTATATGGACGAACTAATGATGCAAAATGGCTTCTTTGGGCATACCGAAGGCACCAAAAAAGTTTCAGCCGGATTAAAAAATACAAAAAAATCGAAAGGCCGAAATCTGATAGAACTGCTCATTTGTAATAATAATGGTCAGCCAAACAAAAGGTATTTGTTATTTTTGACATTGCGTACTCTAGTTTTTGTATATTCAAGGTCAAACGTCATAAAGCTGCATACGACAAAATAGCATGACGACGTCGAATTGTTGAATATTTAGGGAAAAAACATGCCACGGCGTGGCTGGAGCAAAATATTATAAACCGAGATACGTGCAAAGTTGACTTTTAACGGCCTGATTCAGAGTTTGTATAAATCAAAATATTCTACCGGTGTAAATCGCGTTTTAAAATTTTTAATTTTTTTTGTACGGATTTTTAAACGCCCCCAGGAAAAAAGGTGTCCGATCAGGCTCCAATTTTTTCTGGGGTTCCTTGGCTGAAATAATAAGACCCGTATTTTTTTGTTTGACCATTAGGGTGAGCTACGCTGTGTTAGGGTGGTCCGAAAAATTAACATATTCGTCGATTTTTGCAAAATCCCATTTTTCAAAAAATCATAACTCCGCACCATTTCAACCGATTTTAGCTGTCTTGGACGCAAACAAAATGATATTAGATGGGCTTTTAAGGAAAAATAGTTAGATGTTTAAAATATCTAGCCTAACATTTGAAAAGGTCGAATGAAAACTTATAATGCTGTTTTGAAGCTTTCGGGACCAAAGAGCCTTTATCTGAAAATATTTTTATCAGACTCCTCGGAAAATTATGTTTTAAATATTCTGAGATACGATTTTTAAGAAAATAAAAACCGTGTTTTTCGACGCGCCGCGCGGAAAAAATGACGAAAAAACTACTCTTTTACTAATACTAAAACTGTGATAACTTTAAAATTTAATCGATGACCGATACCTGTTTGAGTACCAAAAGTTGCGGTTTTCAAGACAGCTAAAATCAGTTGAATAGTGCGGAGCAATGATTTTTTTTAAATATGGCCATCCTAACACGGTGTAGGTCACCCTAAAGGCAAAAAAAATACGGGCCTAATTATTTCGGCCAAGGAACCCCCAGAAAAATTTAAAGCCCATCGGAGAACTTTTTTTGTCGAATTATACTGGGGAATTTCAGTTTGTAGAACGTAACCCTGCAAAGTTACAAAAAATATTTGTTTTAAATGAAAAAAAAAAATACCTCTCAGAAAAGTAACATTAAATTACATTACAAATTTTTGAGAGTTGAGTATCGGGAAATGGCGGCGATTTTAAAATAACTTTGTACTACTGAGCAGTTCTCTAGGATTTCGGTCATTCGATTTTTTTTGTATTTTTTAATCCGACTGAAACTTTTTTGGTGCCTTCGGTATGCCCAAAGAAGCCATTTTGCATCATTAGTTTGTCCATATAATTTTCCATACAAATTCGGCAGCTGTCCATACAAAAATGATGTATGAAAATTCAAAAATCTGTATCTTTTGAAGGAATTTTTTGATCGATTTGGTGTCTTCGGCAAAGTTGTAGGTATGGATACGGACTACACTGGAAAAAAATAATACACGGTAAAAAAAATTTGGTGATTTTTTTATTTAACTTTTTATCACTAAAACTTGATTTACAAAAAAACACTATTTTTAATTTTTTTTATTTTTTGATATGTTTTAGAAGGCATAAAATGCCAACTTTTCAGAAATTTCCAGGTTGTGCAAAAAATCACTGACCGAGTTATGAATTTTTTAATCAATACTGATTTTTTCAAAAAATCGAAATTTTGGTCGTAAAAATTTTTCAACTTCATTTTTCGATGTAAAATCAAATTTGCAATCAAAAAGTACTTTACTGAAATTTTGATAAAGTGCACCGTTTTCAAGTTATAGCCATATTTAAGTGACTTTTTTGAAAATAGTCGCAGTTTTTCATTTTTTTAAATTAGTGCACATGTTTGCCCAGTTTTGAAAAAAATATTTTTGAAAAGCTGAGAAAATTCTCTATATTTTGCTTATTTGGACTTTGTTGATACGACCTTTAGTTGCTGAGATATTGCAATGCAAAGGTTTAAAAACAGGAAAATTGATGTTTTCTAAGTTTCACCCAAACAACCCACCATTTTCTATCGTCAATATCTCAGCAACTAATGGTCCGATTTTCAATGTTAATATATGAAACATTTGTGAAATTTTCCGATCTCTTCGAAAAAAATATTTTTGGAATTTTCAAATCAAGACTAACATTTCACAAAGGCCAAACATTCAATATTACGCCCTTTTAAAATGTTTGTCTTGATTTGAAAATTCCAAAAATATTTTTTTCGAAAAGATCGGAAAATTTCACAATTGTTTCATATATTAACATTGAAAATCGGACCATTAGTTGCTGAGATATTGACGATAGAAAATGGTGGGTTGTTTGGGTGAAACTTAGAAAACATCAATTTTCCTGTTTTTAAACCTTTGCATTGCAATATCTCAGCAACTAAAGGTCGTATCAACATAGTCCGAATAAGCAAAATATAGAGAATTTTCTCAGCTTTTCAAAAATATTTTTTTCAAAACTGGGCAAACATGTGCACTAATTTAAAAAAATGAAAAACTGCGACTATTTTCAAAAAAGTCACTTAAATATGGCTATAACTTGAAAACGGTGCACTTTATCAAAATTTTAGTAAAGTACTTTTTGATTGCAAATTTGATTTTACATCGAAAAATGAAGTTGAAAAATTTTTACGACCAAAATTTCGATTTTTTGAAAAAATCAGTATTGATTAAAAAATTCATAACTCGGTCAGTGATTTTTTGCACAACCTGGAAATTTCTGAAAAGTTGGCATTTTATGTCTTCTAAAACATATCAAAAAATAAAAAAAATTAAAAATAGTGTTTTTTTGTAAATCAAGTTTTAGTGATAAAAAGTTAAATAAAAAAATCACCAAATTTTTTTTTACCGTGTATTATTTTTTCCAGTGTAGTCCGTATCCATACCTACAACTTTGCCGAAGACACCAAATCGATCAAAAAATTCCTTCAAAAGATACAGATTTTTGAATTTTCATACATCATTTTTGTATGGACAGCTGCCGAATTTGTATGGAAAATTATATGGACAAACTAATGATGCAAAATGGCTTCTTTGGGCATACCGAAGGCACCAAAAAAGTTTCAGCCGGATTAAAAAATACAAAAATTAAAATTGAAGAAAAAAGACCGATTTCGTAGAGAATTGCTCTACTTTTAATGAAAAATAAGTTTTTTAAGGATCAATTTTACCCAAAAGCCCCTTTGACGCCAAATTTTGATCTCTTCACGATTCCGTAGTACAAATCACTGAAAAACGTGTCTTAGCTCAAATCCTGAAAAAAGACAGGGATCGTACAGCCCCACCGTCACGAGAAATCGAAAAAATGGACCGCGGTGCGGGGATGCCAGATACACAGATTTGTCTGTGTTTCACAGACATTTGAGCTCGTGTCAGAAATTTTTTGAGGTGCACAGACTTTTTAAAAACTTCATTAAATTGTTATTTTGTAAAAATATCAATCGAAAATTATTTCATTAGTCTTCAAATGCATAAAAACACATTTTTTAAAAGATTTCTATGACTGTAAATTGATATCTTTGAATTTTAGACAAAGGCACAGACATACACAGACTTTTTCACAGACATTTTAAGAAATCATGTGGCATCCCTGCCGCGGTGTCGTGATCTGGGACCACGAATTATTATTGGTTTTATACAAACAATAGATTTTCTCTTAAATCCTTCCAATTATTTTTGAACAAGACTTAGAGGACTTGACATTGATGGAAACTGTGCAATCAATCCATGACAATATCAAGAAAATGTAATTATAAACGGGACAAGTGATTCTTCGCTGGTACCCATCTTGAAACAATAAAAACAGTTCATCTACCCTGATTTAAATGCATACTGACTATCGCAAAGATCAAAATATGATCTTTATGGATCTTGATGCTGCAACCTGAGTCACTTGTAGTAGATCACGTAGCCCATCACCGCAGCTCGTAGTAGACTCGACTTGCTCAAAGAATTCGCCGCTTTAATTTGGAATGGCACCTTTCGAAACGGTCGTATAATTAGCGCAAAAGTAAAACAAAGCACTTTACTCTAGACGGGTTACCACCCCTCCGCTAGAGCAGATGTTGAGCTTGGCCCAGTGCCAAATCTATTTGCGACCAGTTTAGTATTATTGGGCACTTTAACCGATGGTGGCGGACTGCCCTTCTTAATCTTGCGGATTTTGGTGAAGGCCACTAGAAGAGTTACAACTGATGGCCGGCGTTGCAAGTCATCGTCAGTTTGAAGAAAATGCAACCAGTTGCAAGTGACGGCTGATGGTAACGCACATCCAGCGTCATCCGACCAACTGGGGGAAGAGGGTGGGAGGGGGCTGACGGTCAGCAGCGTGAAATCGCGAATCGAAAATGGCACACAATTGGCCACTTATCGACCGTGAGTGTTTGTGGTTGTGTGTGTTTGATTAGCTATAGAAGGCGTTCAACGTTTATCGTGGGAGTGCAAATTTGAAAACGTTTTGAGGTGATCTATTTGGCCAATGGTGGTGAATTATTGCATTTTCTACGAAAAGGTGTTATCAAGATTGAAAGCACCGTAAGCACCATCGCATCAGACAGTTCCTATATCTACACTGCTTTTATTACTATTTTTTATATTTTTATATAAAAGAAAACCCACTTTTAATTGCTCTACCCAAATTCAACCATATCCCGATGATTGTCGGGATGTCACCTCTGGACAAGCTTCTAACCCGTACGAATCCCAAACGAGTCCGATTGCTACATGGGCCGAGTAATTGATTGGATTAATCAACAACTGGCGTACCAGTACGTTGAGGCACGACCGCGATGACTGCAGCAGTATGTTCAACTGGTTTTGGCGTGTTTGAACGAACGAAAAATCACAGATAAACAAAATTTAAAGGCAACGGTTTTTGGAGTGCTTAAATATCATCGCAGACTTTTTCTAGTTTAAGACATTTTAAAACTTTGTTGGGACCACTCTAAAAAAACTGTACTATCATGTCTGTTTGTCTGTGATACATCTATGTACTGGCTGATATATTTCAAGCCCTAGACTAGCCGCAGTCGACGGATTTTTTTTTTGGCGCTTGGTTTGATAACCGACTGACTGGCTGCCTGACTGGCCTAAAGTGACGTGAAACTGCCAACAAGTGACGATAGAGTGGGAGGGAGACAGCGAATAATGCAATTTCCTGATCCGCCGACAAATTCAATATATTCGCAGATTTGCACATGCGAATGGGAACAGACATAAAAGGACGGCTAATTTCCCAGTGAGAAAAACAACGATCGATAGCAACGCTGAGTAATTCTGGAGTTTTTCAGAAATCACTCTAAAGATTTAATTGTTGCTATTTAAATCAACAAAAATAAAGCAAGCCTTAATATTGAAATGATCAAAAAAATTATCCATTTCATATAAAATCCTGGAAATGTATTTTAATGAAAAGAACAGAATATTGCACATTTGTATTATTTTTCACATTGAAAATAACCAATAACTATTTTTTTTCTACATTTCATGTTTTTGATATAAACTAAATGCTGTTATTATCATACATTTCAAAAAAACATTTTTCCATGTGGGTAGTTCTCAACGAAAACGCCAGAATTAATACATTTCAAATTTAACTTTTAAGGGCCCTATGACCAAAACAATTATCATGCAAGGCTTTTTTTTGTTTAATTTTTGTAGAAAATTTCAGTTTTTGGTATTTTTTAATAGAGCAATTTTCTACGGAATCGTTTTTCCAATATTAATTTTAAGTCGGCTGAAACTTTTTTGGTGCCTTCGGTATGCCCCATGAAGCCATTTTGCATCACAAATAAAAAAAATTGGAATCACTATTAACATTTTAAAAAGTTCAAATATTCTATATTACAGCCTATTTAAATAATGGAGTTTATTTGAAAATTTTAAAAATATGAATATCAACTTTCGAAAAATGATATTTTTAGTTACTGAGCAATTCTCTGATATTTCGATAATTCGATTTTTTTTGTATTTTTTAATCCGGCTGAAACTTTTTTGGTTCCTTTGATATGCCCAAAGAAGCCATTTTTCATCATTAGTTTGTCAATTATATGGACCATTATGGTGTAATATCAAAATCGATTTTCCAGCAAAGCACTTTTTCAGTTCCTTTTGTGGTCCTCAACAAATCCCCAAAGTTTGGGATCGATTGGTTTAGTCCTCACTTTGCGCAAAGCGATTCAATTTCCCATATAAATTTGTATTGGGAAACATTTTTTTTATATTGATATTTATCAAATCCACGGTTCATGCTATATCAAAACCGGACTCATATTCGGATGCTCTGGTATGCGCTCTACAACTTTTCCCAAGAGAGTATGGTGCTAACTTGCTCCTATACAAAGATATAGCGTGTTCGAAACTCGTCTAAAACGTGTTTTTTGATCGAAAATCGCGTTTTAGACGAGTTTTGAGGACGCTGTATCTTTTTATAGGGGCAAGTTAGCACCATACTCTCTTGGGGAAAGTTGTAGAGCACATTCCAGAGCATCAGAATATGAATACGGGTTTGATATAGCGTGAAATGTAAATTTTTCAAGTATCAAAATTCAAGAATATGATTTTTCCCATACAAATTTGTATGGAAAATTGAATTGCTTTGCGCAAAGTGAGGACTAGGCCAATCGTTCCCAAACTTTGGGGAGTTGTTAGGGACCCTATAATGAATCAAAAAGTTGCTTGCCAAATTTGGACAACTTTATTTTTTTTCCATACAACCATATTACACCCTAATGGACCATACGAGCAGTTCCAGCTCAAATCAGGAATTTTTATGGTACTTTTGTACCCGACCCTCTCCGATTTCAATGAAATTTTGTAGACATGTTATCCTAGGCCTATATTTTCCATTTTTGTGTGTATGCAGCAAATTGTTCTCGAAAATAACTGTTGAGAAGGGCTCAAGTTATTTGAATATTTTTGTATTTTTTTAATTTATAAATTACTGTATCTCAAAGCCATGGTCAAAAAGTGATCAAAGACAAACTTGTGAGATATTTGACGAGCTTACTGAAAAAAATGAACTGAAATAAAAATACACTCCAATTCTATGAGATTTTTTGATTTTTAAGTTTAAAAGTTGAATTTCAAGGTGATAAAAACGATTTTTTTTTCGTTAAATTTTTTTAGCAAATGGCCTGAAATGTTAAAAAAGACTTACGAAAAATGCAGGATGGTATGTCCTTCCTAAAAAACTACAAAAATCATTTACTAAAACTGATATTTTGAAAAGTGATCTAAACGTCTACATTTTTAAACACCAATAATGGTAATCGATTTCCCAGACAATTTTACATAAAAGTCTCCATATTGACCATTGTTCTTTGTCCAATCCGTGTTAAGATACAGTGGTTTTAAAAATAAAAAAGTTGACAAAATTGGTTTTTTGGTGGTTTTTGACAATTTCTATATGACAGACTTGATTTTTCAGTATCGTAAATATTTTTTACCAAAAAGCCCGTCCAATTTCCAACAAGTTTGTTTGTAGTTTTTAAGGAAGGACATACCATCCTGCATAAAAAGTCGTGCCATCTATTTTTTCATAATTTTTATTTTTAAAGCCGCTGTATCTTCACACGAATTCGACAAAGGACAATGGTCAACATGGAGACTTTTATGAAAAAATTGTCTGGGAAATCGATTCCCACTATCGGTTTTTAAAAATTTTGACGTAGACCACTTAAAAAAAATAGTTTTAGTAAATGATTTTTGTATGTTTTTTTAGGAGGGACATACCATCCTGCATAAAAAATCGTGCCATCACCTTAAAATTTAACTTTTCAACCTTAAAAATCAAAAACTCTCATAGAAGCGGCGTGTATTTTTTTCAGTGTATTTTTTTCAGAAAGCCCGTCCAATTGCCTACAAGTTTGTCTTTGTCTTTGGCTTCCAGATATTTAAATAACTGACGCCCCTCTCAAATGTTATTTTTGAGTACAATTGGCTCCATAAACACAAAAAATGACTTATATAGGCCTAGAATAACAAAGTTCCATTGAAATCGGAGAGGCTTGGGTACAAAAGTACCAGAAAAATCCGGATTTGAGCTGGAATTGCTCAAACAATTTGTTTCATAAATACCAGTCGGCTAAACTGACCATACTATAGTCGCTATTTTTTTGTCCTCTAAAACACATTTAAAAATTCATCAATTATAGAAAATAAGAGTTTTGTAAAATTGAGTTTTTGTAAATAAAAAGATACCGTCATCAGAAGTGACATTGGGTCTGGGGGTCACGTCATCATACAAAAATGAAGAATTTGCTATGGCCCAATCCCATCCCACAGACCTAATGACGGTATTTAAAACATCGACAAAGAAATCTTTACAATTCCGGCAATAGAGGAGAAAATCGTGACGTCAGAAATGAACTCAAATCACTCAAAGTTCATTTTGTGAGTGACTTTAACATTTTGGCCTAGTTTGACAGCTAGCTCGTTCCCAGATTTTTTGTGGGAGAGAAAAGGAGGCGAATACTTTATGAAAATCATACCTGTCAAAATTCCTAGCCTCAAAATTTTGTCGCGAGTTGCTTTTCTCCTCTATTGACCCATTTTTGGTTGAGCGGGAAAATTCATGAATCATGAATTGTATTCATGAATTTGAGAACCACGAAGAAATATATTCACGCACCATACTCATGCATACATTCTTTCGTGGTTCTCAAATTCATGAACATATTTCACGATTACAGGAATTGATTTATTCTATGTATATCAATTTTATTTTGTATTAAAATCGGATCTCATTAATAAATTTTATCAAATAAATTAATAAAATACTGAAATGATAAATAAATTGATGTCTTGGAAATTTAAAACATGATGAAGGTATTACCTCCAATTAAAAATACATTGTTTTTTAATGAAAGCTAGCCTAGAATAAGAATGAATCCTAATCTAGAAACAAAATGCATGTTCACAAGTTCACCTAACAAAATGCATGTTCACAAGTTCACCTAACAAAATCACCAGAATCATCCCAATTTTCCTCCCATGCGCGCCGATCCGGCGATACCCGCTAGTGCTAAATTGAAAAATTACCTGATAATATCACAATTGATGCTATTAGCATAAAATTGCCACTTTTGGCCGCCGGTTTGCTCATCTCGACCTGCTGCTGTAGCTGTAGCTTCTGGCTGTTGATCTGGTTAGCTCTTCCTCTGCTCTTCCAAATTCTGATCTCTCTCTGATTCACACTCACTTATCACACCACAGCCAAATTTTGGAAACTTTTTCGCCTCTATGCTAGCACCGGGGGACAGTTGAAAATGTCACTTTTTTTTTGCAATAAACCCGACACGGTCAACTTCCGGCCTGTAATCAAACGAGCTGTTCTAGATGGTGATCGTCCAAAATTCAAGCTTCTTCGCTAGAATCTTTAAAGAGGAGAGTACAGAACGTGGCGAGCAATTTGTGCCGTGTCGAACGCCGCCGGATGTGGCACTTTGGGTGATCTTGACCACTTTGGCGCGTAAGTGGCGATAGGGGATAATTGACGAGGTCAGTTGCCCGCGGGTTGGCGGCTTGATGCGGACAATTTGTTGCAATTGAGGTTAGGGAGCACATAAGAGTTCAAGGTTGAGGGAAAAAGGAATCAACAATAAGATAAACATCAGATAAACTGAATGTTACGAGAAACGTCGTTATTTTTTAAACGTACTTTCTCACCAAAAATAAATGTTGCATACTCCCAAAGAGATGAATCTCTCTGACTTGGACAAAAAGTGAATGCACATAAGATTAATCTGATTTTAAATTCAAAAGTGGAAATCTTCGTAAAATTCAAACAAAAATATTGAGAAAATGTCAAAACCAAAAAAGGGGTTTTCAAGTTTTTTTTTTAATTTGCCCTAAATTTTAGAATATTTTCTCTAGAACTCCTGTCATTTTGCATCATCGGTTCATCCATAAAGGACTGGTACAAGTGCAAACATTGCGATATCGATTTCAAATGCATACAACAGTGTTTTAATTTTCCCAGTTACACACGTGAGAATAATAAGTCCTTGTTTGACAAACGGGGTCTGTACTTATGAGCATCCTCTGGCCAAAGCTTGCATGAGTTATTGATTATTTAAATGCTATGCAAAGTTGTAGTTCCATGTCGTGTTAATCGACTGTGTGACAATTCAGCATCTGTTTGTTTCTGAAAATGATAGTTTATCAATATTGGATGTAGGTTTTTTAATTATATCTTTTCAAATCAGTTTTCCTTCAAAAAAATTAAAAGAGACTCACTTTCCATCACAATAGTAATCAAAGTGCGGTATCCCACACTGAAACATAACCGTGTCCGATATAAACCCATGTTTCACAACATCAACAACGCGCAAATTGCACGTGTGGCGCTCAGCTGCACCACCAATGACAACAGAAGCAACAATAAAAAAAAGTACACCCTGGTCAGGCAAATTGTGCAGCGAAATCAATAAAAGGCCAATTATCCAGCCACAGTCACTGTCACGATCCCAAGCCTCCTGCGTCCCCCTTCCTGCTGCAATTAAAATCGCACCAGCAAGAAAAACTTTTTCACTTTCACTGGCTCACTCACCTCAGGCAGCACACCTGGGAATTGCCGCGAAAAAAAAGCTTCTTGCTGCTTCACTTACATACGCCTTCGCCACCTTCTCAAAGGGGGGAAGAAAAGCGCGCGCGAAAATTTAGGTTGGTTCGAGATTGCGGTTTTGGGTCTATTTTTCAAATCGTGTTTTTTCAAGGGGTTGGGAATATTTTTACTTGTAACAAATCTTTATTTTAATTTTTGAAATTAGCTTCTTAGGCCAAGGTATGGTTGTCAGATGTGCGACAAAAAGTCAAAATGATAATGTGAAAAACTCAAAAAAAAATGAAAACATAAATGAAATAAATAAAGAAAAAAATGATTACTGAGCGACTAAAATGCTTATGTTATCGATAAACCTATTAATTTTTTGGTCAATTGAACATCAAATAAAAAGTTTTTCCTATAACAGATAAAGTCAGACCCAATTGGGACCATCCATAAACCACGTAGACACTTTTAGGAAATTTTCATTAAAATTATGATGATTTTTAAAAGAAAAAAAAACAAGCCTCCTTATTGCTTTATCCAATTTCTAATTGCAACGGCCTTATTTAAATTCCTCGTATAGGGGAAATAAACCCATTTTAAGCCTAATAAGCGGTCATGTTTGAATGATGCTGGATAATCTGGAGTGTTCCTTGAAATAAGAGCAACTTTTTGTGAACATTTCTGTTTATTTTCACTTTTATTAAAAGTTATATTATTATTTATATTTCCCAAATGCATTCCAATCAGTCGAGTGCTTTCGGCCACGTCCATTTTCCTTTTTTCAGCTTAGTGTTGCCAAAATTGATGAAATTATAAGCGAACACTCACGAAACACCACCAGCAGCGCCTGTTGGAGTGGCCACCCTTTGTTCTTTATTTGCCTTTGCTTCTCGCTCGGTTTTCTTCAGCCTTCGATTGGAATGGGTCGTCAAAAATTCAAACGTCAAAAAACTTGGCGCATTTGTTTTTTTATGGCGCTTGCGAGTTATTTACATGTTTTGGGATTATTTTTCAAGTGAGTAACTAACTAATGTTTAAAAGAACATTTTGCCGGTAGTTGGAAGCAATTTTATATCTTAAGCGCTTTGAAATCGTTAGCGCAAGTGAAAAGATATTGATGGCGACTTTCCTTAAGCATTTAACCTCTCATCTTGCGTGTGGATGTATGTGCCACCAAAATGATGATAAATGGTCTTGCAAAATAGAAATTATGATCAAAAGCGCATTAAATTTGATCTTTATGGCCAATAAATGGCATAAATTTGCGTGCTTACTTGAGGCGGTGCTGTTGCTGGTAAGTTCATAGCCTAAATAGTATTTTTGGAGCTTTAATCGAGCATCAAACTCTTCATATGACGAAGATAGGTGTTTGATTAGAAAGCGTATATTTCCCGAAAATAAAAAAAACACTTTGAAAAATAAAATCAGCTTTAGTGTCTTCAAAAGAGTTGTTGTAAATGAAAAGGGGCAACTTTTGGTTTGGTTGAAAATTAGGGTGGTTCACAATTAAGGTGATTTGAAAATCTATCTTTTCAGGGTTATTTTTGAGATTTTTATTTGCCATATATTGAGTTTCCATGTAAAATTTTCATTCAATGCTTAACTTTGAGGGCAGATTCAGATTCAGCAGGCAAAATTACATGGAAAAACATATACATCTCACTTTTCGCTTAAACTTATCCTGAATTGTCACGTTAAAAAAAATTTGCCGTCTTCGTAAAGTTGTTTGGATTGGCAAGCCCAACAACTTTCTGGAAGACAATAAAAATCCAAAAATAATCCTAAAAAGCTAGATTTTCAAAATCACCCTAATTTTCAACCAAACCAAAATTTGCCCCTTTTCATTTGCAACAACTCTTTTGAAGACACTAAAGCTTCGGAAAATCAATTTTCCACTTAATTTTGCGATGTGGGCCATTGTTCATTGCTATGATTATAATTACCACATACAGTCCAGTCTCGATTATCCGAAGGCCTCGGAAAAATTTCACTTAAAAAATAATCAAAACTTCAGGTAATCGAATCACGATATAAATATGACCACAACAATCGCCCAAGGGGTCATTCTTATGCAAAATTAGCTGAACTTTCCGAAACAAATACTTTCAAAAGAACACGATTGAGTTTCTGGGGTTAAAAATTCAAAAAAAAAACTTGTCAAAAATGGTCAAAATTATAACTCTTTCAAAAAACTTTATTAAAATTCATATAACTCGTGAAGAATACATGCAAACCCCTTTATGTGTATATATCAAAATTTTTGTTTTTATCTGCTCTACAACATTGTAGAACATTGTTACACTCTAAAATGTAACCCTGCAAAGTTAGAAAAAACACGTAATTTTAAAATGAAATTTTTTGTTCTAAATGAAAAAATGGCCCTTCTGGGTTATTTCAGATTCGAAAAGGACATTAAATTTCTCTCACGATTTTTGACAGTTGAGTAACGGGAAATGGCAGCGATTTTAAAACTATTTTTTAACTTTTTTTTATGAAAAATACGTTTTTTCGGAATTTTGAGTACGCCATCAAATCGGGCGTCTAATTTTACACAAAAGTCCTATTGACACCAAATTTCTATCTCTTCACGGTTGCAAGCTACAAATCACAGAAAAACGTGTCTTAGTAAAAAACCAGAAAAATGAAAGGGGTCGTACCGCCCCACCGTCTCGAGATATCGAAAAATGGACCTCGGATTCGTGACCAGGGACCTAAATTACCCCTTCGAGCAAAGTTTCACGAAAATCGAAGAGGGTTCGAGGCAACTTTTTCCGATTTCGTGTGAGTTGGTGGAGAATTACCCATACACCCAAAGTTAAAGAACTAGAGGATAGTCCTCACGAAAAGAAACGTGAGAAAAGTGCTATTTTGCGAGAGTATAGTCCTCTCGCGTGTTCATTCGTTCATTGGAACAGTTCATCCTATTGAGTGGCTTATATGGACACATTACCGCCACTTTGTCACCGAACCGCGGTGGCCCATACGGCAAAGGCACGGTTCAATATACCGAAGGTCTTGGGTTCGAGTCTCGGTATCGGTACTTTTTTTTGATAGATGAACTTTTTTTGAAGATGAACCCATGAGTAAAGTACTCTCGGTAATTTCGGGATTTTTCCTCTCAGTCCGCACACAGTACCATTTTACTACCGAATCGTGCTTTTTATTCTCTCTTATGCCGATGCCCAGTTCTGGGTGCACTCTTGACGAATGACAACTAGTCGTGGCAATTTGAGAATCAAGACTATTCTCAGCAGTCTTATTCGTTAGGTGTTACAGGCAGCGATTAATCGCTAATTTAATCATAGTCGTCGGCTTTTCAACACTGCCTGAAAGAGAATACAATTCTTACAGTACCTGACGAGAAATAACCAGAAAAAAATCATGCTTAGTGTTAGTAGAGCTTTCAAACTAACTATATTTTAACAACTAACATTTTTGCCTTTTTTCAAATTTGATTTGAATTTCCATAATAAAGAATAACTTTCAATGTTTACTTTTGATCGCATTTTAAATAATGTTTCCAAAAACAATTAATCATATAGCCTTAATCATTTTTTAAAGAATTAATGAGAAAGAAGGACTTAAAATCATGGATTTGCAAAGATAAATAATAAAGTAACATAAATTTAAGGCAAAACAGTAGTTCATAAAATTACAATCCAGATAATCAAATCACGAAAAACATTTTTTTTTGTTGTCTTCGTTTTGGTTCTCGAGCTTAAGTATGCCCCTAAACTATTCTTAAGTGATTTAGAATTTTAAATTCCTTTAAAAATGCAAAAAAAAATCGTTTGACTTTCCATGATTGCACCAGCAAGTATTTTTTTCAGAATTTTTATTTTTTTGATGAAATCAACTCGGACACAATTTAAGGCAAAAATCGAACCAGCCTAACCCATCGCCGTCGGCACGGAACACTCACAACACCACGGAACAATCGACGAACCGGTAGGTTCGTCAAAAAGACCGGCCACCGCCGCCACATCAAACTGACCACCGCAATTTTCACCTCATTACCAATGCTCTCTTTGCCAAGTTGAAGCCCAAGCGAAAAAAAAATGCGCGCGCTTGCCAACAATACTCAAAGTCTTGAGCTCAAGCCGTAATGTTACGCGACGGCCCAAGAAGCTTCCTCGTTTGGTCACAACACTCGGATGTTTTTGTTAACTTTTTCAGGAACTTACACTCTTCACTAATAAGAACCTACTAAGAAATCCCCAGATATTTTCCGGAACCGTCAATTTTATTTTCTTCCTTCACCGAGTACCGTCCACGATCGCGTCCAGTTGGGAACTGACACTCCACTGGGAATAGCCGTTGATAAAGAACCCCTAGAACCAACCCACGGGACAAACCAGAAACAACCCACTCAGCACTGCAAGGGACGGAGACCACGACGATCCAGCCGCGGGGACAGAATGACCGGCACTGAGAGGCTGCTTGCCAAGCTGACCAAGCTGAACGACCAAGTCCGTTCACACCTCGTCATCCATCGCAGTGACCGTTGAGTTAACTGGCGAGTTTTACCCACCACCAGCTAACTGTTTGAGCGGGTGGGATGCAGAGAGAGAGAGAGAAAGCGTTACCCACCACTTGAAGAAGACAAAGAGTTGCGGTGGTGAGGCAGGGAGCGGGGGGTTTGTTTGCGTGCTATCTCTCTCTCGTGGTCAGTTGAACCCACCACCACCACCACCACCTTTTCCTCCGACAACCAGGCTGCTGCTGAAGTGGATTCTCTCGTGGTTGGATCAGCTGTTGGGTGGTTGAGCTCTCGCGAGGAAGAAAATCACCGCGCTTTTGTTCGGTTTTCTGTTTGTCGAGGTTTTTGTGGGTTCTCGAGCAGTGATGAGAGCGATGATGATTGAGCGTTTTATTGAACGTGAACGGAATGTTAGTTCAATTCATAACAAAATTATTATTTTTTTCATTTAACCTTTTTACACAATATACATCTATGCATAAAAATGTTTTAAAGGTATGTTGTATACGAGGAATTATGCCACCTGTTTTATTTTAACATTTGACAGTCGAAAGTTCCTATTGCTATTACTTCTAATTTTCAAAAGTCTAACATAAAGTGGGATATGTTCAATTTATGTTAAAGTAAAAAAATATCTTTGAAAAGAAATCACTAAAACATTTAGTTGATGAATAAATCCGTTTTCAAGTTGAGCCTATGAAACAGATTTGTTTTGTTTGACAGATTTTTCTTCCTTTTTTCTAACAAAATCCAAAAATAGGTTTTTTGATTTGTATCACGGGGTCTTTTTTAGGGGGGTACTATTTTTTTAGAAATAGCAAGAAAACTATTTAATGCATATGAAAGGAACATCCCCTTGATTTGCGGGGTGAACGAAAATCTTTGGTCGGGAAAAATTAAGGTAATCATCTTTTGATGTTTTAGAACATTTTTCTTAAGGGACATAATTTCGCCTAATTTGATTTTGTTTTGTTTTACGTATACGTACACCTGGACATGATGTATGGTTCAAATCATATCATTAATTATGGGAAATGATGTAGGGAACATTTTTCCTCAAGCACGCAAAATGATTGGAAATTTTTTGAAAAAATTTTGCACCCTCTTTCCTAAAAACCGCAATGCTTTCAATATTGAAATCATTGTTTTGATGATTTCTCTTTTGAAAAATGTTTCTGGGCTCATTGAGTATACAAATATACTACAAAAAAGTGTTATTGGTTGGGTTTATGCTCAACCGTAAGTCACTTTTATTAATTTTGGATTTTAACCGAATCAACGGTTCATTTTGGTGTGTTTTGGTTATATATAATGAACGTTTTCATTATATTTTCTCATTTTTATTATTAAAACTCACAGGATATCTCGAACTTATTTTGAGGTCAGACGATAATTTATAATCAAAAAGGTTGATTGTTAGTTCCTTTGTTTATTAATATTAGAACTATTTATTTGTTTTTTTTTTCATTATTTCAAATTTGGCTGCCAGACTTTTCTTAACATTTAACGTGAAGACTTCCATCATTGTCATGATTTTTCGTTGAAAGATAAAATTTTGCGTTGCTTTCAATATTTTGACAAAATTCCTTCAACCAGTTGTTTAGAATAGTGCCCTACATATGCTGATTCCTTTTGGTAACGATTATCCCATTCTTTGTAAAGTTATGGAAATCGTCATTAATCAATGATTGCCAACTAGGACGTAAATGATTGTACCACAAAATTATATAAATTTTGAAACACAATTGCTTTAGATCAAAAATTACTTCAGTGGCTTCAAGAAGGCAACAACCGGCACATGCTGATTCATTTTGGTGCTGAAATTCGAAAAAATGAATTTAATACAGAATATTTTATAGTGATGATCAATTTTCTCCGAAAATGATCAACGGCTTCACCTTAAAGTTCAATTATTTGAGATTAGCTTAGTAAATTTGCATACATTTAAACTTTTTACGGATTTGTACACAAAATTAATGTTATTGTTAATAACTGCAACTTCAAATTTGTGTTTTCAATGCAAATTATATGGACATAAAAATTAAGAAAAGGCTAAGAAATAGAAACCCTGTGATTGTATTTAAACTGCCGATCTCATTCAAATAAACAAATATCATGTGGCCCATGAACGCACAAAAAAACTGTGAAAAAAAAATAAAACGCAAAATATAAAAAATCAAATCACAGAAGCATAACAAAAACTAGAGCTGCATTAAATTTGAATTAAATTTCATTTTGAAATTATCTTGAGATCAGGATGCAAATAAAAATGAAACATCTCATAGAAAAAGTCCTGAATCTTTATCAAAGACGAATATATTAAGCCAAATTGTGATGAATGGTGACTGAGGAAAACTAAATTTAAATTTCGAATGGTTAACAAAAATTTAAATCACTTGCCAAAATTTCAACATATCAAAAATGCATTATGCATGCAATCATAAGTTTAAACAAAATATAAGATTTGACGATAATTGTTTTTTTTTGCGAAAAAAAAAGCTTTGCGTGGAAAATTCAACAAGATTCAAAAGATTTTAAATATAGCCCAAACATGTTTAACATTATTTTAAACGCAGAGGAATGCATTGAAAATTGGTTTTAGTTGATTGCACATAAATTTCCATGAAAAATTTGAATTTTACGAAAAAAATATTTCTTTGCCCCCTGGCAATGCGAAACATTGCATTATGTTTTATTTTTAATTAATTTTGGCACTTGTTAGCATTTCTGGAGTTTTTTTAAAGGTCCAATAAACCAAATTTCCAGTTTTTGCTTTTTGGGTGTTTCTGAAACCGCCTTGAGTTAGGGGATTGAAGAAATACCCAAAAAGCAAAAACTGTAAATTTGGTTTATTGAACCTTTTCAGAAAAAAAACTCCAGATTTTGTAGCTTTGGAACCACAGATTGTAAATACCCGTAGCACTCGGGATTTTTAAGAGCTTTTCTGATATTTTGTATTTTTTTCACAGTAGCATGTAACTGTACAAATGTAAATAGCATTTTTTTGCATAAAATAATTTTTTTAATTTGTTATTAAGTTATTTGTAAGTTTTTCTTCTTCTAAATACTTTAAAATGTTTAGTGTAAATGCAATCAACTTATTACAAATAAGTTTTCCTGAATTCATTAACACTTTTAGTACGAATTGGTTCTTTAAATTCATTTGGAATATTGATGAAATTCCTATGTCCCATGGTAAAGAGCAATTTACGGATTTTTTTGTGCAAACTCATTTTTTGAAAACTAATGATAATTTTTAATGTGTTAAAAACAATTCGACTATGTAATTCAATTTTAAAGGTACAATTCCAAAAGAAAATCGATTTATTCAAGATTTTATGACTTGGCTTTAAAATATTAATTTAATATTGAAATTCATGCCAAATTTGACGACGATTTGTCAAGTTTGAGCCATTCTGATATTTAAATAAAATTAGAATTATGACAAAATAAGTTCCATATTTTACTACGCCTCTGCGCAGTTGCTGCGAGATAGACCCGGCTGCTTGCATCCAACTTTGCTGCTTGTTGTGTGCAAGCAAACGAAGGAGGCGAAAAGCTTCAATCGCAGAGCTTTACTTTTTGAATGCGAACAGCATATAGGTATTTTTTCTTTTATCAGTTTCTCACTGTGTATAACAATGTTACAACTTTTTGCATCTACAGTAACAAAATTTTAGTTGTTGCAATAATTACTTATTTGTTTGCTTTTAATCTTTCTTATATTTGTTTAACTTTATTTGCATTAACAAAATGTTAAAACAGATTCTATCAATAATGATAAATTGGGTACTAAAGCCCTATGTAAATTTTTATGTACAACGGTAAAAAACACGATTAAAAACAATTTCTGATCACTTTTTTTCATTTTAATGCAAAATTTTTTTTTGACTAGACAACATTTTTTCGATGGATCAACTATGGTCCCCTTGGAACGAGCTGTCAAGTAGGAACTTTTCTGTCAAGAAGGACCGCGAGGTTAATTTTTCAAAATTGATTTAAAAATCCATTTTAAACTCTTTGTGGTCGTACAAAGGTTCATTGTACTCAGAAAAATAAGCTTTATCGCTGTAAACAATAATATCAGCAATCTAAGCTTCATTTTAGGACCCAATTCATAATATAATAGAGCAAAACTCTACGATAAACTTAGAAGTATTATTGAATCATTAGATAGACAAACAAAATAAGCAGTGTACTTAGCGCTAAATTTATCATTTATGTAAAATCAAGTCATAATCCCTTCAATTATTCACAACATCAATCGAAACCACAACAAACTCATTACCCAACCTGGGTAAGCTAACTCCACGGTATGCTAGAGAAAAGATCTACCTTCCCGGAATTTTCCGAGAATCCCCACAAGGGCGATTAAAAGTTACTCCCCAAATAGAACGCAACGTCCTTCGTGGGCGGTCGTCAGTTTATTGTCGTTACGAGTGGCAGCACCGCCCGCGGTTGCACAACTCCCAAAGTCCCAAAAGTGTGCTTCAATTACTTATGTAAAACGTTGTTGAATCAAAAGTTAGCTGCTCGCTGATTCCCACCATCAAACGATTAACATAATTTAAGTCAGGACTCAACAAGTTATGAAGAGAGGGGTTAGGGGGAAGGGAAATCCTAAACACTTCCCAAGGGACCTCCCCACTTCTAAACGATTGGATAAGTTTGGTCACGTAATCACTCGAACGTTGAGCCCTTTCTCGATATCAATTAGGAATGCAAATCGATAGCATATGTTCGTAACATGACATTGACTTGTGCCACTCCGAGTGCGTACTTGAACTTGCCTGTACTTCTTACCATCTATCGAACGCAACGACTCCACCCCCACCATCGTCATGTGATTTCCATATTCAAATATCCTTCCTCGGCGTAAATTGACAACCCGTCGAGTGACACCCGAAACCACAACCCAGACTTAGGATCCCAGGATTAAAGGGATATCGGTTTGTGTATCCTGCGCCGGACCGAGAAGAGCCGGAGAGCAAGGTCATTTCTTGTTGATCAGACGCGTCATTAGCATCACCAACATCAACATCAACAATGTTTTGCTGACATTGCAAGCGCCTAGCTTTCCGGTGGGTTGCGGCAGCGTGGGAAATGTGAGGAGATTTTCTCAGCTGTTCCGGTAGGGATTCCGTGGAAAAAGTGCAATGTTTACTGTGAAAATGCGAGAGAGTTTCGCTCTTTATTTTTTGGAGAGCTTAAGGTAAATTTGAGAAAGAGAAACTGAGCACAATGAGAGTAAAGTGATGCTTTTCTCTTGATTTGATAAAGGATGCTGTGAAAATGGGGTGGATCTAACTTTTTTGTCTTTCTGATTGGGAATGCCTTTCATCCTGTTCGAAAAAATAAATTTCCGTTGGAAGCTCGTAGACAAACATATATGCCATTAGGATGTAATATCGAAATCGATTTTCCAGCACAGCAATTATTCAGTTCCTTTTGAGGCCCTAAACAGCTCCCCAAAGTTGATTTTTACTCACTAATGTGCAAAGTTTGCTCCTTAAAAAAGGATAGTTGGCAACACACTCTCTCCGGTAAAGTTTAAGAGCACTTTCCAGATCAGATCAGACAGCGCGAAACGAGATTTTTAAAATATCAAATAAAAAAGGGTTCCCCTAGAAATGTCCATACAAAATTGAATCGCTTTGCGCAAAGTGAGGCCTGAAACAATCGTTCCCAAACTTAAGTTTTTTTGTCATCTACACAGAAAAAAAAACAATTCTCGAAATCGTGAGTTAAATTCACGAATGCGAGAACCACGAAGGAATATATTCACGATTATAGTGCAAATGCACCATAATCATGAATAAATTTCTTCGTGGTTCTCACATTCGTGAACTTAATTCAAGATTACGAGAATTGTGTAGAAAGTTGAGTAATTCTCTACGAAATCGGCATTTTTTACTCAATGTTAATTAGTGCGTCCATCCCGGGAATATTTGGGACAAAATTTCCGGGATTTTTCCAAAACCGGGAATTCCCGAATTTTTTAATAATTTGTTCCGGGAATTCCCGAAATTGAAAAAAAAACACAGATTTTATTTTGCGAATTTAGATTTGGTTTTAGAAATAGATAAAAAGTTTATTATTAAGTTAACGATAAGAATTGCAAAACATTAAAATTTGTCTTCGGTATTTATCTGGAAGTTTTTTTTAATAAGGTCCATATTTGAGCAGTTCTCTCAGATTTCGGTCATTCGATTTTTTTTTGTATTTTTTAATCCGACTGAAACTTTTTTGGTGCCTTCGGTATGCTCAAAGAAGCCATTTTGCATCATTAGTTTGTCCATATAATTTTCCATACAAATTTGGCAGCTGGCCATACAAAAATGATGTATGAAAATTCAAAAATCTGTTTCATTTGAAGGAATTTTTTGGTGATTTTTTATTTAACTTTTTGTCACTAAAACTTGATTTGCAAAAAAACACTATTTTTATTTTATTTCATTTTTTGATATGTTTTAGAGGACATCAAATGCCAACTTTTTAGAAATTTCCAGGTTGTGCAAAAAATCTTTGAGCGAGTTATGAATTTTTGAATCAATACCGATTTTTTCAAAAAATCGAAAAATTGGTCGCAAAAATTTTTAACTTCATTTTTTGATGTAAATCAAATTTGCAATAAAAAAGTACTTAAGTGAAATTTTGATAAAGTGCACCGTTTCCATGTTAAATCCATATTTAGGTGACTTTTCTCAAAATAGTCGCAGTTTTTCATTTTTTAAATTAGTGCACATGTTTGCCTGCTTTTACATGTTTGCCTGCTTTCAATTTTTTTAAACCAAGACTAACATTTTAAAGAGGCGTTATCTTGAATGTTTGGCCCTTTTGAAATGTTAGTCTTGGTTTAAAAAAATTGAAAATATTTTTTTCGGAAAGATCGGAAAATTTCACGAATGTTTCATATTTTAACATTGAAAATCGGACCATTAGTTGCTGAGATATCGACATTAGAAAATGGTTTGTTGTTTGGGTGGGACTTAGAAAACATCAATTTTCCTGTTTTTAACCTTTGCATGGCAATATCTCAGCAACTAAGGGTCGTATCAGCAAAGTTCAAAAATGCAAAATATAGAAAATTTTCTCAGCTTTTAAAAAATATTTTTTTCAAAGGTGGGCAAACATGTGCACCTTTTTAAAAAATGAAAAACTTCGACTATTTTCAAAAAAGTCTCCTTAATATAGATTTTACTTGAAAACGGTGCACTTTATCAAAATTTTACTTATGTACTTTTTGATTGCAAATTAAATTATGCATTGAAACATGAAGTTGAAATTTTTTTGCGAACAGTATTTCGATTTTTTGAATAAAATCAGTATTGTTTGCCCGTTCTGGAAATTTCTGAATAGTTGGCATTTGATGTCCCTAAAACATATTGCATAATAAAAAAAATTAGTGTTTTTTGCAAATTAAGTTTAAGTGACAAAAAGTGAAATTAAAAGTTATCCAAATCATCAACTTGGATCGTTTTACAGCCTTTCGACAAAGTTGTAGGAAATTGAATTTCCTACAATAATCTCACACTTGGACAATTTTGAGCGAGACCCGCGCCACCTGCTGCCAAAATCCTAAAGCGATGGTTTTCTGCATACATTTTCACGATTTTCCCCATTCAAACTTCAACGATAAAAAGCGACCCCTGAACCTTAAACAATTTGGCTTAAATTTGCACAGATACTTATTTTTGCCTAAGGAATCGAATCAGAGGGTATCCCTGATTTTTTTTTATTGTCACCCTAGTGTCCAATCACAATCGGTGACTTTTTTTGTCATTCTCTACTTGCTTTAGCGATCTGGACCACTGGGCAATGCGATGCATTTTAGATACATTATTTTGCACTTGTTATTATTGATGTTTTTCTATTTACAATATTTCAATCAATTTTTAACGCAGACGTCATAGAGACTTTACCTTTTATGATGATGAAAAGTATTGATTAACAGCTGTTTCAAAGCCAGTTTGCTTAATTGGTCAGTAAAAAACGGTAATTTCATGCAACTAACAATTTTAAGTATAGCAAAAACTAATTGACCAATTGGTTCCAAGATTTAATTGATATTTTTTTCTAGTAAGCCATTTACTGAATATTTGTGCTTAAAAAAACAAGGGTCAGGTTAGGCAAGGTCAGGATAAATATATTTTTTAGCCAGATTAAATGTATTGTATGTAACTGGTTTGGTTTATAAACTTTGCTCAAGTTGACTTTCCGTTGTCGAGTTTACATTAGAACTAGATAGTTTTGAAGCTTCGTCATGCTATCAATCATTTAATCACAGTGCACTGCACATTTATATAACATCATATTAATTTAACATAAATCCCAAAAAAAAAAATACACCCACATCATGTAACTCTCCAAATTCCCACCAGAATTTGTCCCTGTTGCGTGCCAATCCGCTCTTACAGCATGATGCTGCCACTGCTGCTGGCTGGCTGGAAGCCTTCTCTCTTCCCAGCATAATTCGAATGAAAACACGCCGGCAGAGCAACAAGCACGTGCTACTATTCCGCTATAGAAAGGACTGCACCGGGCCAGGATCCGTTCAGTTTACAACGATCGCTCGTCCTGTGCGGGTCCTTGCGAAGTGGCTGCGCGCGCGCGTGTGATTCCTCCCCAAAAGATATTTGGGAAAAGCAACTTCCTAACTCGAGTGGTGGAATTCCTGTGAAAATTAAGTGGTGCATTTTTGAATGAAAAAAAAATTACGGAAATCTAAAAGAGGTGCTTTTGCTTTAACAAAAAAAACATCGATAAAAGATAATTGAGTGAGATGAGAAGCGTTGCTTGTTAGTGAATCGAGTTTATATGCGAAAACTGTGTTGAGGGAACAAAGTTTTAGTGAGTTTGGAAATTAGTTAAGTTTTTCGTGTGCAGACGGCTGAGAACATTGAGGATTAGTTCGAGGCTAGCAGCTGAGCGTGGCAACTTTTGGATTTGGATTATTAAACTTAAATTTGAAAAAAAAATTAGCGGTATGTATTAATTATGCAATTTTTTTCCATGACTCATTAAGCGTATCAGGGCCGCATTTACAAAGCAAAACAGATTTAGTGGCTATGTCTTAACACAACTTAATGTTACATGTTAAGGTTATTGTAAACATTCCATAGATCGCTTTCTCTTCCCGGGCAGATGGTAATAATACGGTAGTGATAATGAAAAATCCATTTTTGCATAACAGTTTATAACAGTTTATGTTATCATAACAAAATTTGTTTTTAGTCTAATATTGATTGAAAGCGAAAACAACTTGGGAATAACATTTTTTGTTAATGGAGAATAACTTCAACTGTTATTGGGATGATCGGATTAGTTGTTAAAATAACAAAAAATAATAACAAAGATTTGTTCGAAGAATAACTAAAAACGTTATTAGTCTGTTATTACAATAACAATCGAATAACGAAAAAATCATAACGAGGAATAACAAATCTTGTAAAAATAACATTAAATCTGAAGTTTTTTTTTTAAAAAAAGGTCCAATAAACCAAATTTCCAGATTTTGATTTTTGGGTGTTTTTGAAACCGCCTTGAGTCAGATTGATGCCTCTTAAAAGCAAAAACTGAAAATTTGGTTTATTGGACGTTTTCCAAAAAAACTTAAGAAATGTACTTGGCCTAGTATTTTCAAATATCAAAAAAAAAAAATTATTCCAAATTATTACCGTCTGCTCGGGTTAGGTGTCGTGTTAAGGTCCAGCTAGTGATGATACCCTTCACTAAGCAATCAAATCCAGAAAGCAAAAAATCTCCAATTGGGTACTAAAGCCCTTTGTCAATTTTTATGTACAACGGTAAAAATCACGATTAAAAACCATTTCTGATCACTTTTTTTCATTTTAATGCAAATTTTTATTTTGACAAGACAACATTTCTTCGATGGATCAACTATGGTCCCCTTGGAACGAGCTGTCAAGTAGGAACTTTTCTGTCAAGAAGGACCGCGAGGTTAATTTTTCAAAATTGATTTAAAAATCCATTTTAAACTCTTTGTGATCGTACAAAGGGTCATTGTACTCAGAAAAATAAGCTTTATCGCTGTAAACAATAATATCAGCAATCTAAGCTTCATTTTAGGACCCAATTGTGTTATCGATCTACCGCTTACAAGGCGGAAAGAAATTGAGGAAATGGTAAAATTTTCGAAACCTTCCAAAATACAACTTTTTAATAGTGAAATAAATGTGGTCAATACGAATATATTTAACGCTTTCTGTTCCTTCGAATGTTTCTACAAAAAACGGCACAATAAATGTTTTGTTTTAAATACCAGCATTTTCGTTGGATCGTAAAGCGCAATTCTCTACGAAATCGGTCTTTTATTTAATTTTAATTTTTGTATTTTTTGAATCCGGCTGAAACTTTGTTGGTCCAAAAGAAGCCATTTTTCAAAATTAGTTTGTCCAAATAATTCCATATAATGGCAGCTGCCCAAACAAAAATGATGTATGAGAATTCAAAAACTTGTATCTTTTAATGGAATTTTTTGATCGCTTAGGTGTCTTCGGCAAAGTTGTAGGTATGATTTGCAAAAACAAAACTTAATTTTTATTTTTTATCGATATGTTTTAGAGGACTTCAAATGCCAATTTCTCAAAAATCTTTGACCGAGTTATGAATTTTTGTATCAATACTGATTTTAAAAAATATCGAAATATGGGTCACACAAATTTTTCAACTTAATTTCAAATTTACAATCAAAAAGTACTTTAGTGAAATTTTGATAAAGAGCTCCGTTTTCAAGTTAGAGCCGTTTTTCTATATTTTACTGTTTTGAACTTTTTCCAACAAATGTCAATTTTTCTCTTGCCAGAGTTAGGAAATTTCAAAAAAATCCGAGAAACCATCGTAAAAAAAAGCAAAAACAATTTTGAAAAGAAGTAAAGGGATTCTGAAAGGAGATTCTCTTTTGAATAATTTGAAAAAATGAGCAATTCTCTACCAAAACCGCAAATGGATTTTATTTGCATTTTTTTATTTGGCTCAAACTTTGTTGGGACCTTCCCTATGACTAAAGAAGCTATTTTGTGTCATTGGTTCACCCATACAAGTCTTTTTACAATTTTGGCAGTTGTCCATACAAAAATTTTGTCGTTTTCCATACAAAAATGGAGCAATTTGATGTCTTTGGCATAGTTGTAGTTATTGTTAAGGACTATTGAGAATAAAATAGGTAAACGGAAAAAATGCCGATTTTGTCTATCATTTTATTTTACAAAAACTCAATTTCCCAAAATACGTGTAGTTTTGATTTTCCATGTTTTAGGGAAAAGTATGGTCAAAAAATCTGCCAGCAAGTTATAATTTTTTGAAAAAAGTGATTTTTAAAAAAATCGAAATTACATACAAAACAAAATTTGACATAATTTTTTTATGTAAAATTGAATTTGCAATTGAAAAGTACAAACAGATTTTTTGATGAAGGGCTCCGTTTTCAAGATGTAGCCACCGAAAGTTTGATGTCCGCGAAATATTTGCAGTTTTTCGATTTTTAAAAATAGTGACCATGAGTGACCGTTTTCTATTTTTTTTTTTGAAAGATTCAGAAAATTTTCAATTAAATTGTCTAAGAGACATTGAACATTGGACCTCTGGTTGCTGAGAAACAGCGTCTTTAACAAAAAGAAACAAAAAATTGAAGTTTTCTTAGTCTTACTTTAAAAAACCCACCATTTTCTAATGCCGATATTTCAGCAACTAATGGCCCGATTTTCAATGTTAAAACATGAAACATTCATAAAAATGTTCGATCTTTTCGAAATAGTAGTTTATGCAACAAGTTACAAAAAGTGGATTTTTTCAGCACGAGTCCCGATACTTATCCAACGAGGTACACCGAGTTAGATAAACACGAAGAGTGCTGAAAAAATCAAGTTTTACAACGAGTTCTATGCAACATTATTTGCAATTCCGAAAAACACCCATTGAGTGAAATTTTAAGTCAAATTTTCATGTATTTTGTCAATAAATCGTTCAAACCAAAAAAAAATGTTGAAAAGTGTTACTTTTTGAAACAAGTGCTGAAAATTTCAACTTTCCAGCGCTAATTTCAGGGTGGAAAAGTAGAATTTTTCAGAATGATTTTTGAAAAGTGTTACTATTCAAATCTGTTATTTTTGGTGCAGAAAAGTAGGCTATTTCGTCGTTTAAAAAAGACAGGAAATATTTGTCTTGATTCAAAAATTTTAAACATATTTTTTTCGAAGAGATCGAAAAATTTCACGAATGTTTCATGTTTTAACATTGAAAATCGGACCATTAGTTGCTGAGATATCGACATTAGAAAATGGTGGGTTGTTTCGGTGAGACTAAGAAAACTTCAATTTTCATGTTTTTTTTTTTTTGTTTAAGCCGCAACAAGCAACAAGAGGTTCAATCGTCAATGTCTCTTGGACAATTTTACAGCAAAATTTCTGAAATTTTCCAAAAAAAATATTTTCGAAATGGTCACTCATGGTCAATATTTTTGAAAATCGAAAAACTGCAAATATTTCGCTAAAATCAAACTTTTGGTGGCTATATCTTGAAAACGGAGCCCTTTATAAAAAAATCTGTAAAGTACTTTTCGATTGCAAATTTAATTTTACTTAAAAAAATATGTCAAATTTTGTTTTGTATGTAATTACGAATTGACACTATTTTTTTGAAAAAAATATAACTTGGCGGCAGAATCTCGAAAATCAAAAAATACGTATTTTGGGAAAATGAGTTTTTGTGAAAAAAAAAGTTAATTACAAAAATCGGCAATTTTTTTCCGTGTATCTATTTTTTTTCTCAATAGTCCTCAACAATACCAACAACTTTGCTGAAGAAACCAAATTGATCAGAAAATTTCCTGAAAAGTTACAGCTGTTTGAATATTTACGTACCATTTTTGTATGGCCAGCTGCCAAAATTGTTTGGAGACTTGTATGGATGAACCAATAACATAAAATAGCTTCTTTGGTCATAGGGTAGGCCCCCACAAAGTTTGAGCCAAATCATAAAATACAAAAAATAAAAATGGCTGAAATCGATCGATTTCGAAGAGAATTGCTCAAATGCATAATTTTTAAACAAATTATAATCTTGCTAATAAAGCTGGTACAAATTTTATTTAAAGTTTTTGTCACCCCCCCCCCCCTTCAAAATTGGCCCGAAAAATCAGGGGGCAAAAAAAATATTTTTACAATAAACTTCAAAATTTCAATGAAAATTCAAGTGCAACCAACTGAAATCAAATTAAAATACATTCTTCTGCGTTTAAAATCATTTTTTGCATGTTTGGGTTTATTAAAAAATCTTAAGATTTTTTAAAAATTTTCGATGCAAAATCTTTTTTTTTCGATACAATTTGTGTTATCGTCAGATCATAGATTTTTTGAAAACTAATGATTGCAAAACAACTGAACTTGTGTAAAATGCATTTTAAAACTCTTTTTTCATTTAAATGTGAAGACTATGGCTTGTTATTTAAATTTTTATATTTTTTTTATTTTTTTGCCCCCTCCTTGACCTTGGCCAGGGCTGAGGGACAAAAACTTTTTTAAATATTTGCATCGGCCTAATTGTTTTCCGATAAAAGAATATAAATCGTTGGCAGATTTACTTTAATTGCAAAAGCTAATTTACAAATGCATCAAATATTCAGGACAGTGAACCAATAACATACCAAATTTAAACATGCACCACGAGTGTAATATCCTTAGAAATTCTGAAAATAAGCAACGTCATATATGATCAAAATGCCACCGAAGCATGAAGTTTCTACTTTTAGGACCTCATTAATTATTACCCGGTTCGTGTGGCTGCTGCCAGTAGACCAATTCTCTTAGAAATCAGCCTTGTTAGACATTTATTTTTGTATTTTTTTGTGGTTTAAACGCTGTGATAGGCTCACCTGACAAAATGTAATTTAAATTTAAATAAAAAATTAAGAAATTAAGAAATTGTCATTTTCATAATTTTCTTGATCAATAATGAAAATGAGAATTTATTGATTTCTTTTTTATAAAAATATTATCAATAAGACTAATTTAAATTTAAATAAGATTTTTTTTTTCATTAGAAGAGAAACCTGTAACCTATGAAGGCAAATAACAAAAACAAACAATTATCGATGGCTGAACTTCTGGAGAATCGCTCAGTAGCGTAACCTACGTTCAAGAACCTGCTTACGTACGTAGGAAGCTCAATCCGACCATGACACTAAGGTTGGTTAGGTAGCGAGTGCTTGTGCTATTGTAATAGACGAAAATTTAGGAAGTGTGCCCCCGGGAACTTTCTCAAACTTGAGAATAGTGTGTAAGGGCGTGTGTTGCGAGTTCGAACAAATTTATTTAAAATAATTTTAAATAGGACAATAATCAGCAACACGGGATTTTCAAAACTTCTTTTTCATATTGAAGAAAAAGTTTGAATGTTTTCTAATGAGTTGATAAATGTTGTACATTATTTTAATTTCATAATTAGTTTAAATAGAGAATTTAATGAGTGTTTTTACACAATTTCGATATTTATGCTTGGAACAATCAATTTCTCTTGAAGTTATTTCCTTTGTACACACAAAAAGAACGAGCATCTCAACGAACTGGTCCTGACTTCTTTTTTTTTTGTTTCTGTGATTGAAAGCATCAACCACCTCATGCTTGGTGCGACCAATTCTACGTTTGAACCCTTGTCATACCTTTGGTTGACCGGTTGTGGCAGGGACAACCATTTTAACGCTGACCATTGTCCCCCCAAGTGTGGGAAATTAAAGGTTGAAGAAAGTTGAGCTTGCAAATCAAGTTTTAAATCATGTTGATAAATTGGAATTTATGTTATGTTGAGAATGTGTACTATTTTTTCATTTCTGCTGGCTTGAGTTATTATCAGCAATATTATACATTGATGATAATCTTCAATGTTGTAAGTTTCCTTCAAATTTTGATTGCATATGAATATTTTTCTAATTTCTTAAAACTCATTTTATTATCTGAAACGTGTATTTCTGACTTAAAATAAATCCTCATCTACCTAACCAGATTATATATCCAGATTTATTTTCCAATTCTGTCCCCTAGCAATCATCCCACTTTGATTGAGTGCACCCTCAAAGAGAAAACGGTCATCTTAACTAAGATTTTCTGGTGCCCCAAAGTGATTCGCCGAGAGGTACTCTCCTCCTGCTCAGGAAAACCTTTTATTTTTGCTTTCTTTTCGAGCACCGCCACGATGTCGAAGCTTTCAATCCGTCCGCCATCTCGCTTCCTTTCAAGTGGTGGGAGTACGAAGAAAATTTTCCAATCATCCGTGTCCGTGTTCTCCGTGGGTGCTGCTGGTTGACTGACTGACTGAGTGACTGCTACCAAGTCAGTACACGATGCTTTTTCTCGCCGGTAACGTGTTTTCCATTATGCGCTGAAAATTGCAATTTTTCGCGGAGATTTTCGCGAAAACTATGATCGAAGAGCGAAATAATAACGGTTTTTCGTGTTTTCATTCTCCGTCTCGGGAAACCACCAGTGGAAGGGCTCTGAACAAGAATTTAAAAGGATCTCCCATTATTTCCACTCCGCTTTTTGTGTGGCCTTCATTGTTCAAGTGTGCTTTCGGCAGAGCTGATGGCAGATTATGCGTCCAACGCAGAAGAACGGGGGAAAACTGTCCGCTTGTTGTGAAAGAAACCCTCAACTTATTAGTTGCCTACTTTTCAATTTCTTCCTTTGGTTAGAAGAATATGCATTTTCTGAGCTTATTTGGTTGAATTTTCATGCTTTAGGACTTCTCTTTTTTTTTTATTCTCATCTGAATTTTATGAAGGCCTAATATTCTAAGCAAGAAATTAATATTTTTATTATCCAGATTGTTGCTAATATATTATGAGAATTATGCGAGCAATTCTCTACCAAAACCGGAAATGGATTTTATCTGTATTTTTTTATTTGGCTCAAACTTAGTGGATTGTTCCATTGGTTCACCCATACAAGTCTCCATACAATTTTGGCTGCTGTCCATAAAAAAATGGTTTGTAAATATTCAAACAGATGTAACTTTTGACTAAATTTTCGGATCATATTGGTGTCTTCGGCAAAGTTGTAGGTATTGTTGAAGACTATTGAGAAAAAATAGGTACACGGAAAAAATGCAGATTTTATTAATCAACTTTTTTTCACTAAAACTCAATTTCCCAAAATACGTATTTTTTGATTTTCGAGATTTTTTCATATGTTTTAGGCGACAAAAATCCGCAACTTTTGAGCCATAGAGAAACATGGTCAAAAAATCTGCCGCCGAGTTATACATTTTTGAAAATTAGTGATTTTTGGAAAAAAATCGAAGTTTCATGCAAAAACAAGTTTGACATTATTTTTTAATGCAAAATTGAATTTGCAGTCGAAAAGTATTTTGATTTTAGCGAAATATTTGCAGTTTTTCGATTTTTTAAAATAGTGACCATTTCTGGAGTATTTTTGAAAAGGTCCAAAAAACCAAATTTCCAGTTTTTGCTTTTTGGGTGTTTTTGAAACCGCCTTGAGTCAGGGGTACTAAAAAACACCCAAAAAGCAAAAACTGAAAATTTGGTTTATTGGACCTTTTCAAAAAAAACTCCAGATTTCTAATTTTTTTTTGAAAGTTCAGAAAATTTGCTATAAAATTGTCTAAGAGACATTGAAGATTGGACCTCGGGTTGCTGAGATAGAACCACTTTAGAGCAATTCCAGCCCAAAACAGGAATTTTTTAGGTACTTTTTTCTCGACCTTCTCCGATTTCAATGAAACTTTGTAGACATGTTATTCTACGCTTATATAAGCCATTTTTGTGTATATGGAGCCAGTTACACTTGATAATGACATTTGTGAAGGGCTTAAGTGTTTTAAATATTTTTGTATGTCGTAATTTAAATATTGCTGTATCTCGAAGCCGTTGCATCGTACCAAAAAGTGGTCGAAAACAAACTTGTAGGAAATTTGACGGGCTTTCCGAAAAAAATACACTGAAAGAAAAAAAACACTCCACTTTATGAGATTTTTTGATTTTTAAGTTTAAAAGTCAAATTTGAGGGTGAGCCCACGATTTTTTTTCGTTCAAAATTTTTGTGAAAATAGCCTAAGATGTTACAAAAAGACTCACGAAAAATGCAGGATGGAGCAACGCACCTAAAAAAATACAAAAATCATTTACTGAAACTGTTTTTTTCAAAAGTGCTCTAAACATCAAAATTTTCAAAATCCGAACACGAGAGTCGATTCTCCAGATAATTTTACATAAAAGTCTTCATTGACCATTGTCTTAAGTCCAATCCTTGTGAAGTTACAGTTATTTTAAAAATAAAAATGTTGAAAAAATAGGTTTTTTGATGGTTTTTCGCAATTTCTATATGACAGACTTGATTTTTCAGTCTCGAAAATATTTTTATCGGAAAGCTCGTCAAATTTCCCATAAGTTTGCCTTTGACCACATTTCAATTGGATGTATGGGCTTACAGATATAAGCTTATTACATTGCTCATAACTGAAAACATATTTTTTTTCAGTGTAGTATAGTAACCTGGATAGTAAATTAGCTTATGTCTGTCACAAAAAGTTTGAACGAAAAAAAATCGTGGGCTCACCCTCAAATTTGACTTTTAAACTTGAAAATCAAAAAATCTCATAAAAGTGGAATGTTTTTTTCTTTCAGTGTATTTTTTTCGGAAAACCCGTCAAATTTCCTACAAGTTTGTCTTCGACCACTTTTTGATATGATGCAAGGGCTTCGAGATACAGCAATATTTAGATTACGAAATACAAAAATATTTAAAACACTTACGCCCATCTCAAATGTCATTATCGAGTGTAACTGGCTCCATATACACAAAAATGGCTTATATAAGCGTAGAATAACATGTCTACAAAGTTTCATTGGAATCGGAGAGGGTCGGGTACAACCGATTCCCTATTTGACATGGAATTGCTCTTTAAGAAAAAGAAACACGAAAATTGAAGTTTTCTAAATCTGCTCAAGAATGAATGGATTTAAAATATGTTTAATCAAGAGCATTTATACTTAACTAATTTCGCCATATTGCTGATAGAAAAAATCGTAGCCATTTTGAATTTGGAAGCAACATCAAGCAAAAATTATTAGTTTTTGAAAAAATCTCAATCTTTTTTTCAGACAATTGAAAGTGGTCACACTAATTTTTCTAGCTATCTCTGAAAATTGGTCGATGATTTTATTTGGTATAACTGTTATGGCTTATAATAAGTTTAAACATAGTTACAATAATTACAATAAATAATATTTCCAAATTATTATCATCTGCCATCAGCCATTGTTTTTGCGTGTAAGAGTAATTTATTTCAATCAAGTAAACTTGTATGTCATTCCCTCTAATATACAACCTTTTGGTTTAAATGCAAAACAAATAAATAATACTTCATGCTCTGATATAGCATTCAAGAATAATTACAGACTTCAAGAAAACCTTTTTTCCAAGCCAAGCAGTTTTAGTCTTGATTTGAAGAGTTCTATAATGTATTTATAAATCACACATTAAAACTGCAGGGTTGCCAGGTTGCCAGGTAAATCAGAGGATGCCAGATTTTTCAAATGTCAGGCAAAATAAAGATTCATCCTTCTCAGTGACAGATTTTGACAGATTTTGGCAGATTTTTCATTTCATACCAATTTTGAACAACAATTTGATTAAAATTAACGAATTTCATTGAAAATTCAAAAAATAGCATGAGTTTTTTTAGAGGAAATGTTAATAAAACATTTTTTAAGTTCATAAGATCAATGAAACCATTTGAATTCTATAAATTTTTGAATTAATCCATATCCTCCCTCCCCTTCTCCATAGAGAATGGTTAGATTTTCGTCTGCCAGATTTTTCCAGATTTTTCATTGATATTTTGCCAGATTTTTCCAATTTTGACCTGGTAACTCTGGTCCCGAGTTATAATTTCAAATGTTTACGGTAGTCGAGCTCGTACTTGTGTCAAACGCGTTCTGACTTGAAATCCCTTTGACCAGTTGTCGCACTTACACATTTTCAGAGTGTGTCAAGATAGCACGACAAGATTGAAACTTCTTTCATATCAAGAGTGACAACAATGCACGGAGTTTTTTCCGGTTTTCATAGAATTGAAATCGAATTTCGGGGATCTGTGAAGGTCAAAAGGTGAGGCATTGTGAGCTGCAAAAAATGGCGTTCTTAACGCAATTCACCACTCAAAACACCAAATAGATCAGACAATTCCTTCTCAAGATACAGATTTTTGAATATTCACTAGCCTCAAATGCACGATTATTCCTCGATCTATACCGGCAAGGGTTAAACATGAACTCACTCACAGCTTGGTGAAAAACGCGCTGCTGTTACGGCAATCTGCTCGCAGACAGCGAACTCAGCGAACGTGAATCTTGCATTGTCACCGTTTCACAAATCAACTGCAGAATATAAATGGTATGGTCGTGTTTACACTCCCAAAGCGATTTCTCACTTTCTGCTTTCGCTTCCGATTTATATGTATTATCAACATAACGAACACATTTTTGCGGTAAAGTGCTGCGTGTGACCTTTTACATTAAAAAAAAAATAAAGGTGTAATTCTCATGAAAAACCAATATCCATAAAGTTAATGTAAATTAAATCCAGGAAATGGCAAATGATTGGTTGATACCACAGACACACAGTAACATGTGATTTTCCAACCCAGCCAAAAATTCACGTGATGTAATGTTTTTCCAACCGTCATTTAAAAACCGCAAAAGCACTTTAACCACACAATTTGATCAATTAAATTCAACCTGAAGCAAAACCATAGAAAGCTCTTCAAAATTTTATCCCGAAGCCGCCCGAATTTCACTCAAACTCTTACAAACAACAAGTAACTCGCTTAAAGGGGGGCTGCCCAACTTTACGGGCTGTGAAATTCTACGAACAGCCGAGGCAGTCACGCAAAAACTCCAGGATAGCGGCTTCCCAGAATTCCATTGCCAAACTGTGAGCTCCGGAAGCTGACCGAGTCTGCCCGCCGACACAGACAGTTATATTCAAAAAAAGAGTTGCCTTTTAACGAGATGACTGAAATTTACTGAACAAGAAATTTTTCGTAGATGGAGGAAGTGATGCGAAAAAAATAATATAATATTGATAAAGGTTATGAATGTTAAATGATGTCAAATGGCCATAGCCATGGCAAAAAGCCACTAAACATGAATTTCACTTTGGTACACATGTCAGACAAATAATTTACCAAAATTTCTCTTGAAATCCAAAAATCAAAATAATTAAATAAAAATTCGAGGAAGTATGTCTTTGAACGAAAATCCAATTTTGACACCCACTAACAGAAAGAGGCTTTGTACACAGAAAAAAATAATGTAAATTTTGAAGCTTTAATTTTTGAAGGTTGAATATTACCTCTTTTATGATGTAATTTTACCTCAATTTTGACTGAAAAAGTGACATTACACCAGAAAAGTGGTAAAATTACACATTTCCAGAGGTAAAATTACACCTTTTTTCTGACATAAAAGATGTACCCCTTCCCAGATGTAATATTACCATGATTTTTTTTTCTGTGTAGATTCCAGCATCGTTGCCGTTGCCATTCACGCTTTTTCGCAGACAAAGAGCTTCCCGGAATTCAAATGGTGAGCAACTTAGGCAGCCTCAAGAGCTTGCCCTTTGACACCCTTCAGGATGGTTGTTTGCAGTGAGTTGGAGGATCGCTAGCAATTTCACTTTGAAAACTTAAAGTTAGAGATCGATTGGCTTGCAGTCGTTAAATATTAATCGAATGAAAACTGTCCCTCGGCTCCAACCATCTCCAACAAAAATATTAAAATTGAAATCACAAGCTATAGTTTCAATATTTGAAGGAAAAACTGTACTGCCTCTACTGCCCAATTATTTTTTTCGAAGGTTTTTATTTTTCCCGTGTTCAGGAGATCATTTTGAGCAACTTTTGTTGTACAAAAAACTTTACTTCTGTTTTTCTTGTTTCATTTTTAGTATTTAAAGTCCGTTGCAAATATTTTTTGAAGTTCATGTCCCTCGACTCTGATCGAGGTCGAGGGAGGGGGGGGGGGGGGGGGGGTTGGCAAAAAAAAAAAAAAAAATTTAAAAATTGAAATAACAAGCCATGGTCTCAACATTTGAATAAAAAAAGTGATTTAAAGTGCATTTCTCACCTGCCCAGTTGTTTTGCAATCATTAGTTTTCAAAATATCCAAGTACTGAAGAGATTTTGTTTTCACCAAAAAAAACTTTTTGCGGTGCTGTACATTAGAATTCACAAAAATTGAAAATATGTTTGATCGATCCCAGACATGCTAAATATGATTTTAAACGCCGGAAAATGCATTTCTAATTGTTTTCAGTTGGTAAGACTTCTATTTTCTTTAAAATTTCAAATTTTTTTGAAAAAAAAAATTTGCCCCCTAATTTTTCGAACCAATTTTGAAGGGGGGGGGGGCGACATAAACTTAAAAAAATAATTGCAACGGCCTAATTTGCAATTATTTTGTTTAGTTCATGTTTGTTTTGATAGTATTTGGCCTATTCTACCACCTTCTATCATTTTTTTCATGTTTTTAGAGTCATTTTTTCATTTTTTTGCTTGTTTTTCACATTTTCTGCTATAAAATGTCACCATCATCATTTAAATTGCTAAAAAAAGGCGTAGAAGCATAGTCTGGGACACTAGAAAAAATGCTGCATTTTCTTTTTACTTAAAATATAGGAAACGTTAAAAATTTCCAGAGTTCTTCTTTCCAATGCATTTTAAAGATCAAAAATTGGTTGAAAAATGGATTTTTGGCAATTTTTTAAATCGAAACCCGTCTAAAAACGGCGTTGGGTTGTAGAGGGTTGCATTTACACACCTGTCCATTTGATTTGAAATCATTGGTTTTCAAAATGTCTAAGCACTGGCGAAATATTTTTTTTTTTATTTTCGGAAAAAAGCCTAAATTTGTTTAGGCTAGTTCAAACATGCTAAAAATCTGGAGTTTTTTTTAATGAAAAGGTCCAATAAACCAAATTTCCAGTTTTTGCTTTTTGGGTGTTTTTGAAACCGCCTTGAGTAAGGGGTATTAAAAAACATCTAAAAAGCAAAAACTGAAAATTTGTTCTATTGGACCTTTAAAAAAAACTCCAAAAATGATTATCAACGCAGGAAAATGCATTTTAAAACTTGTTTAGTTGATTGCAAGTCTATTTCCCCATCAAAATTTTGAAGTTTTTTTGAAAAAAATATTTGTTTTGCCCCCCCCCCCCCCCATTTTGAAGGTTAGGAGAGGGGGGTTGACATAAACTTTGAAAAATATTTGCAACTGCCTGAATAAAGGGTTTTTGTTTGGAATCCTAATTATTTAGTTATTCAAGAAGTCCCCCTTTATCGTCGTTGATCGTAAGGCAAGACGTCGTAGTATACTTAATGTGTGAAAATGTCCGTAAAATGACCAAATTCTTTCTGCTCTGTAAATAAGCCCTTTCTATATCTTCATATTGTGTTCTAACCAGAAAGACCTTACCATATCATCGTAGCTCGAAGGACTCTCCGACGGGTATTATATTATTAAAGTCCTTCCAATAGCATCGTAGCTCAGGAGGCATCAAATTCCACACACCAGTACAGTTGTTATTTAAAGCATTAGTTTAAAAATATCCATATCCATTATTTTGCGGAAACAAATAACTTTTGCCTTCCTCACTGAGGTAAGGCTATAATCCTGCTCTAAAAATGAACTTCGTATAAAAACGTCGTAGACCCACCTTCATGTATACATATCGACTCAGAATCGAAAACTGAACAAATGTCTGTGTGTATGTGTGTGTGTATGTGTGTGTGTATGTGTGTGTGTATGTATGTATGTGACCAACAAACTAGCTCATGTTTCTCGGCACTGGCTGAACCGATTTGACCCGAACTTGTTGCATTCGACTTGGTTTAGGGTCCCATAGATCGAGTTTTATACAGATTGAAGTTTCGATAAGTAGTTCAAAAGATATGTATAAAAATGTGTTTTCACATATATTTGGATCTCACTTAACTGTATGTAAACTATGTCCGGGTCTATCATCCGACCCATCGTTGGTTAGATTATCGAGTCTAAAACATTGAAGATCTGGCAACCCTGTCTCGAGATATGGCCCCTTAAGTGATATTGATGTACTTTTTTGAAGCCGGATCTCACTTAAATGTATGTAAACTATGTCCGGATCCACCATCCGACCTATTGTTGGTTAGATTATCAAAAGACCTTTCCAACGAGTCGAAAACATTGAAGACCTGGCAACCCTGTCTCGAGATATGGCCCCTTAAGTGATATTGATGTACTTTTTTGAAGCCGGATCTCACTTAAATGTATGTAAACTATGTCCGGATCCTCCATCCAACCCATTGTTGGTTAGGTTATCAAAAGACTTTTCCAACGAGTCTAAAACATTGAAGATCTGGCAACCCTGTCTCGAGATATGGCCCCTTAAGTGATATTGATGTACTTTTTTGAAGCCGGATCTCACTTAAATGTATGTAAACTATGTCCGGATCCACCATCCGACCTATTGTTGGTTAACTTATCAAAAGAACTTTCCAATGAGTCCAAAACATTGAAGATCTGGCAACCCTGTCTCGAGATATGGCCACTTAAGTGATATTGATGTACTTTTTTGAAGCCGGATCTCACTTAAATGTATGTAAACTATGTCCGGATCCTCCATCCAACCCATTGTTGGTTAGGTTATCAAAAGACCTTTCCAACGAGTCTAATACATTGAAGATCTGGCAACCCTGTCTCGAGATATGGCCCCTTAAGTGATATTGATGTACTTTTTTGAAGCCGGATCTCACTTAAATGTATGTAAACTATGTCCAAGTCCATCATCCGACCCATTGTTGGTTAGGATAGGTTATCAAAAGACCTTTCCAACGAGTGCAAAACATCGAAGATCTGGCAACCCTGTCTCGAGACATGGCCACTTAAGTGATATCGATGTACTTTTTGGAAGCCGGATCTAAAAAATTGATGAAACTTGTGTACAGCCATTGTTGTGAGGAAGGCTCCAACCACATAGGTGGATTAAGTTAGTTTTTTCGGTAATGTTTACAAGGATAAAAAAAAACAAATCATTTTTTTATGCGGATCAATCATGCTAGAAATGTTTGTTTGTGCAGGAAAATGCATTTTTCATCTTTCATTCTCTGCCAACTATGGCGTCCAATTTTCCCGGATTTTTTCTGTAAGTTTTTTGAAAACTTTTTCTTACTCTTGCCTTCTTTTTAATATTTATAAGTAATAATACTTTCGATTGAATTACGATGTAACACACAGCAGAAAGGAACTCCAAAACTCTGTTATGTACTTTACTGAACTCATTGTATCTTTATTATTTACAAATTAACCGAATTGAAATTGAAATTTAAATTTTCCCGGATTTGAATTTCCCGGGAAAAGGAAATAATATTTTTTGAATCCCGGGAATTACCGGGATACAAATATTGAAACAGTCTTAATTCTATGTGTTTCATTATATTTGTAATGTTTTTCAAGCCCAATATCATAGAAATACTCAATACTATTAATTTTTAAATTTCGGATTCAGGAAATCCCGGTTGTAGAAAATTTATATCTGGATCCAGCAATTTAATATTTTTAGTAATCGCAAATTAATTGATCTACCCAAATGTCTCAAGAACTACATTCTTTAAAAAAATTTCCAGCATTTTTTAAAGTTAAGCGAATGGCTATTCCCAAAAAAATCATAAAATCAGGGTTTTCTTCGATTTTCTAGTATAAAGTTAAAAAATTGTATACGGGTCATTCCAGCTGAAGCGGAACAGCATTTGAAAATTACCCTCTCCGATCCTGCTCAAATTTGGCAGGGCTGTTGATACTATCGAAACATGCAAGAATCCCGAATTTCATCCAAATCGGACCACCCCCTTTATTTTTGTACCTCCCCAAAAAATCGACTTTTTGGCGATTTTTGTGCGAAACCCCTAATTTCAAACGGCGATAGCTCAGGAACCACAAATCTTAGAAGGTCGGTCTTAGACTCAATTTTGAAGGAAATTGGACTTAGAATCCATTTCCGAGATCAAAATTTGGATTAATTTATTTTTTCTACCTGTATTGCGCAATTGAAAACTTTAAACGGCCGTATCTCAAAACACCCCATCTTATTTTTTTGATTTGACCTCACCATCGTGTTCCCCGGCCAATTTTACATAAGAATCACTTATCGACAGAAAGGAATATGTTCGGTTCCAGAAATATCGAATTTTAAAGTTTTGAGTATTTGAGATTACCTACATTAGCTTCATTCGCCGCATCTGCTAGAAGCACTCATAAGCGCTGTTCAATAACTGCTACCTGGTTATTTATTGGAATAAGATTTCATATTAAATAATCTTTAGCAAATTGGGCAAAATAACTGTATAACACTGTAGGCATCTGGCGTTAACGTGAAGACTTCCATCTTTGCCATGATTTTTCGTTCTGGATATAAATTGTGCGTTTAGAATAGTGCCCTAAACAAGCTGATTCCTTTTGGTAACGATTATCCCAATAATTGCAAAGTTATGGAAATCGCCATTGATCAATGATTGCCAACTAGGATGTCAATGATTGTACCTCAAAATTATGTAACTTTTGAAACACATTTGATTTAGACCATCAATTCTTTCAGTGGCTTTAAGAAGGCAACAACCGGCACATGCTGATTACATTTGATGCAGAAATTCGTTAAATTGAATTCAGTACAGAACAATTTAGAGTGATGATCAAAGGCTTCACCTTAAATCGCAAATGTTTATCCGCTTAAAAAATGAGATGAATTTCTGTTCTAACCCACAGGATAGAGCAATAACGACACACAGTACAGGGCAGAATTGGATTCCGATGCAGCGAGCAGAAAAATGCAATTGATCTTGTTACTTGCAAGATTTACTGAACAATAAGTGCACGATACATTATTGAGTAAAAAATATGAATTAAAATGAATAAAATTTGTTGATACGTTGTACTCTAGTGAAGGACGATCACAAGGAGTAGGAAAAGGATTTCTGGAAAGTATAAAACTGAAAAATGTAAGAAAATCACAAAGTTCAGCTAGTTCCCAAAATTTAGTAGCGATGATTTAGACACCGTCCGAACAATAATGTTTTTTTCTTCTATCATTTCGGATTCTTGGAACACAATACGGCTACTAAGTGTACTTTGACCAAAATCATAATTAAATGGAGCTGGCTCACAATATAAAAATCGATTTAATATAATCCATCTTTTGAACCATAAAGCAGATTTTGGAGTTTTTGCTGAATGGCACTATTATGCTACCACTCATGACAAAGGCCATAGTCATGGCCTCGGGGTACTCTAAAACGGTTAGCAACTCGTAAAAAAACGGTACATTCAAAATAACCCAATAAATATTCCTTGAACAAAAAAAAGATTAAGGTATTAGCTATTTGAAAATTGTGTGAAATTATAAAAATAAAAAATAAATTAATCATTTTTCACAACATCAGGTAGTAATTATTAAAAAGTGCTCCTGAGTGCTTCTAGTATATGCGGCGAATGAAGCTAATGTAGGTAATCTCAAATACTCAAAACTTTAAAATTCGATATCTCTGGAACGAAACATATTCCTTTCTGTCGATAAGTGATTCTTATGTAAAATTGGCCGGGGAACACGATGGTGAGGTCAAATCAAAAAAATAAGATGGGGTGTTTTGAGATACGGCCGTTTAAAGTTTTCAATTGCGCAATACAGGTAGAAAAAATAAATTAATCCAAATTTTGATCTCGGAAATGGATTCTACGTCCTTCAAAATTGAGTCTAAGACCGACCTTCTAAGATTTGTGGTTCCTGAGCTATCACCGTTTGAAAATAGGGGTTTCGCACAAAAATCGCCAAAAAGTCGATTATTTGGGGAGGTACAAAAATGGAGGGGGTGGTCCGATTTGGATGAAATTTAGAATTTTTGCATGTTTTGATAGTATCAACAACCCTACCAAATTTGAGTAGGATCGGAGAGGGTAATTTTCAAATTTGCACTTTTTTGTGCACAGTTGAGATGGAATGACCTATACGCTTTTTTGATAGTTCACATGATTAAGAAACAAATAATAATTAACTTAAAATTGACAAAATTACACATGGGACGGACTTGCTTCGAGTGGCAGTAGGCGCGTTCGTTGCTGGTGCATTTAACTGATGATCGGTATAAGAAGAAAATAAAACTGATTGATTGAAAATTAATAAATAATTTTTTGGCGGTCATGATCACACTTTTTAATCTGAAATTATTCTGTGAATCATGTACCATGTTCTACAATCTACTACTTCGTGCT